>NC_092048.1:124131923-124289902 GCF_003086295.3 Arachis hypogaea
GCACCAACACCGAGCATACCAAAACAGAAATCATCAAAGACACAGCCTTTTTTCCAGAATCAAACAAATTATCATCAAAAGCACAAACGAGAAATAACATGCAGAAGCCCTAACCACATTAAGCAATAGGAAAGGCAAAAGATTCATACAAAAGGATGAAGAAACTTCAGAGCACGCATTACGACAGTAAACCAGGCACAGTAAAAGCAGAAAGATCAAACTTCCCTCAGAGCAAAATCGCAACTTAATCACAAAAAGCCAAAGCAGCGAAAGAGAAAGAAAGTAACAAATGGAACTCACCTGAGAAGAAAAAGCTTCAAAGGAAAGAAGGATATGTAAAAATGAAAGTTGTCCCGAGAATCACCAAGCGACGCCGCAACGTAGGAAAAGAAGAACGTAGCGAAAAACAGAGAACGAGAAAAACGGAGGAAAATGGTGAAGAAGTTACGAAAGAGCAAAGAAGAGAAACCGTTTCTGAGTTTTCAAAAATCAAAATAAAGAGCCAAAGGAAAAAACAGGGCAATTAATACTAATTAATTAGGGTATTAAACCCTCGCACATTCCCCAGGACAAAGCGCTATACAAAAGCGCGCGCTTTTAGAGAAAAACGTTCTACATTCAAAAGATTCTACAAAAGAAAGAAATCGACAAAATGCTTGAGTTCGGCTTTGTTAGAGAAGGACCGAAGTCAAAGACTCGACCTCAACAAAAAGACCGAGCTCAAGCAGGGGCATTGTTCATACCTGGGTCGAGTTACCCGACCCGGGATGATTGGCGACAAAGCGACCGACCTCTTCTAAAGAGCTCGGCCAAATCGACAGGAAAGCCCAATAAAGGGCCCAAATAGAGGAACACGACCCAAATCCAAAGGAAATCCCAGCCTATAGAGATAAAGGCGGTTCCCTTAAAAATAAGCTGACTTCCAAAACAGGATAAGATAAGATAAGATAACTAACTTATCTTATCAGAAAGGTCAGCCCCCACTACTATAAATACACTGGAGCACCCAGGTATAACTCATACTCTGATTCTACATAAAACCTGTTTAATACCCATGTTAACTTAAGCATCGGAGTCTCTTGCAGGTACCCCCCACCCTCCGGTGGCTAAGGATCACAGTGCAGCAAGTCCAACAAGTCGGACACAACAGCTCCGGCCGCCACCAGCCAGCCGGACACGTCATCTCCAACCAGTACGGAAGATCTCATCTGAGATCGACCTTCAGTTTTAGGTAACCCTCAGAACAAAAACCAAATTCATCAAAAGGTCGACCAAATGGGGATCAAACCAATTTCTACAAAATCGGCAAAGATGAAAACAAATAATGCAAGAAGTTATCGAAAGTGATCCATAGAAAGGACTTGACGAGGTCTTAATAAAAATGGATTGCTAAATAATAACTTAAAGGCAGGCCGACGTAAAGAAGTCAGACCAGTCAATAACCAAAGTTATAAGTAAATCCCTAGAAAGAGGTCTGGCCAGCCCTATAAAGAGGATTACTATAACTTAGAAGGGCCCGACATGATGAAGTCGGCCCAGAACATAAAGTTATAAAAGTAATCTCTGAAAGAAACCTAACAGAGGTCCAATAAAGAGGATTACTAGAAATAACTTAGAAGGGCCCGATATGAAAAAAATCGCCCAAAACCAAAAAAGTTTATAAAAAGTAATCCTGAAAAGAGACCTGACAGAGGTCCAATAAAGAGGATTACTAAAATAACTTAACGAAGGGCCCGACATGAAAAGTCGGGTCCAAAGGGGAAAGTTATTAAACGTAATCCCTGATATGTAAGCCTACAAAAGTCTCAAAAAGAGGTTACTAAAAAAACTTAGAAGGACTACAGAGATAAAGATCGTACCATATCAAAAGTATAAAAAAGTAATCCATAAGAAGAGACCTGACAAAGGTCCATATAAAATGGATTACTAGAATAACTTAGAAACATCACGACAAATGAAGAAGTCGGTTGGAATGCCTCTAATAACGATTAAAGCAATAGAGTTATAATAAAAGTAAACTCATAAAAAAAGAGATCCGGCGAAACCTGATTTAAAAATGGATTACTAAAAATAACTCAGAAAGAATCAACAAGCGAAGTCGACCAACGAAAGCTATAGCTTGGACCGACAAGAAGAAGTCGGACCAATGAAAGTAACAGCTGGACCGACAAAAGAAGTCGGACCACGAAGCTATAGCTTGGACTGACAGAGAGAAGTCGTACAACGAAAGCTAAAGAAGGATCGACAAGAAGTTAGACCAACAGAAAAGGTATGCTAAAAAAAGGGCAACAGCTCTGAAAAAGCCACGACTCACGACAAGGCTATCAAAATGTTAGACCATAAAAGGTCTACCAAGAACACTAAAAGTGTCGGACAAGTTACCAAAGGTCATCCGCCTAAAGAGACGGACTAAAAAGATCTAATCAAAAGAGGTTAGGACAGGCAACGAAACATCTATAAAGTCCACAAAGGAAGAAAGGTCAAAAGACCAAAGCCAGAGTGCTTCGCTGAAAAGTACGAAGTTTGAAAAAAGACACTACTTAAAAAGTGAAAAGCACGGCCTCAAAGACGGAGCTAAAAAGTCATCCAAACAAAAAGGTTCCCCATCATAACACTACGTAAAAAGTTGTTGGATTATGACTAAAGAGCCCGAGCAATAAAGACAAACAAAGTCGGAAGAAGGCTGAAAAAGACCTCTCAAGAAACTAAAAGGGCAGTACCAGACTCGCACAAGGAGAAACTACTCAAGATCGACCAAAGTCAAGATGCTTGAGCACGACTTCCTCAAAGAGATCGAAGCTCTGAAAGCACGATCTCACGGAAAGGTCCGAACTCAAGCAGGGCAAAGTCATACAGGTCGACGTTAGCTAAAGAAGAGGTGCAAGTACGATCTCAAAAAAGAACAAGCCAAAAGGGATACAACTCCACTCAAAGAAGGCACAATCTCAAACAAGGTCTATGAACGTCATCCGAGACTAAAAAAGGTTCTATATAAAGAACACTAAAAAGTCATTGGACAAGTCACTAAAAAAAGCCCGGATATCAAGCCGCAAGGATAACTTCGCCAAAGCAGAGGGTTGTCAACACAAAACTTAAAGCAAGGCGTGATCCAGAAGGCAAGGGTAGAAAACCCACACTACCACTCAAAAGAGGTTGGACTGTGAAGTACCAAACCTCTAAAAATCTGCAAAGATTGCAAAGCAATGAAGAAACAAGCCAGACAGATGCTTGAGCACGACTTCCAAAGAGATGGAAGCTCTGAAAAGCACGATCTCATGGAAAGATCGAACTCAAGCAGGGGCGCTGTTCATACCCTGTGTCAAGCTGTCCGACCCGAGATGTTTAGCGACAAGGCCGACCGACCTCTTCAGGTCAGACTATCCGACCTCTTCTCAAAGAGCTCAGCCATGTCCGACCTCTTCACAAAGAGCTCGGATAAATGCCACAGAGGCCCAGTAGGCCCCAAATGAAGGAACACAGCCCAATCTAAAGGGCAGCTAAATCCTAGAAAGATAAGGCGGTTCCCCAGAAGATAAGATGACCTCACTTAAAGATATGATAAGATAAGATAACTATCTTATCTCCAGAAAGGTCACTCCACACTATTATAAATACACTGGAGCACCCAGGTTCCCCACCTCTGGTGGCGAAGATCAGCAGCACAGCCGTCAACATCATCGTGTCAGGTACCACGGAGGCTTGGCAGCAAGAACAGAGGGAGGTTCAACATCATCGTCGTCAGGGTCGTTAGGGACAATCTTGCCATCCTTTACACATTGTCCAGGCTGAAGAGAGTAAGGTCGACCTGGGAGCAAGAATCGAACTTGCTCCTTCAGGTTATCATAAGCAGCATTTATGCTGCCTACAGGTGACTGGAGCTCGCATAATCACCCGGCAGACTCCAATCCTCCCTAAGACGCATCACTTCCCTGTGCCGTAACATAGCTATCCTTGTGCCTCAATGCGGTTCTTCAGCCAACCTCACAGAAGCCGCCAAGGCAACAGAACTAGCCTTTTGGTCTCCAACTCCTTCTCCAGCTTAGTTTACTTTCACTTGGGCTCCTTTTCAAACCTTCATACGTCGAACTCTTGCTTAGCCTCCACCATAAAAGCTTTGGTAGCATGAAGAGGGAGGTCTTGGGCAGTTCGGTACAGGACAGCTCCCATATGTGCCATCTTGACGCTACTTCCGAGTAATAAAATCCAAGTGGCGAAGGAGAGAGACATCGTCGGTAGGAATGGTACCGTATGGACCAATTTGCTGATCGACAAACTCAACCGCGTCAAAGTCAGGGGCATCAAGGTTGAAAGGCTCAGTTGTTTTTTGTTTTTTGTTTAGAGGAGCACCAGAAGTAGCAACAGAAACTTGAGGAGGATCAGCCAAACGAACCCGGGGAGTAGGGATTACCTTCCTCACCCCCGGCGAGCTCGGTACGGCCGGCTTCGACTGAACCTGAGATGATCCCTCACCAGCCGCCTTAGCCGAGACGTTTTGAGCTGCAGTAGCCTTTCTTGCCCTCTTAAAGGCCTTCATGGATTTATTATTCTTAATCATCTCTGCAAACAAAACACAACAGTGGGAAACCAAGTTATGAATCAGAAAAGAGCTTACAAGAGATATAATCGACAAAATAATCAAAACCAAAAATTGACCACTACCTAGCTCAGTTCGGAGGAGAGAGGGGTTGGCTAAAATTTCTTGGTTTCGAGATGGGAGGCTGCCCCCAGTTTTCTTCCAACACAGACTCAAAAGCTTGCTCAGCCTCATCTAACATCTCCCACGTATATTTAGACACCATTACGTTCTTTTGCCATTCCAAAGGAAAGGCGGGCTCATCATTTTCATCCAGAAAAAAGGGCCAAGCTCCTTCAACAGCTCGGACCCTAAAAAAGTAATTCTTGAAGTCACGAAAAGATTCATCAAACATGGAGAAAACCTTTTTTCCCTGGAAGCTCAGAAAGAAAACCCAAGCGGCTTTCTTCTTAACCACCCCAGGCTTTGTCAAAACAAAGAGATAAAAGAAAAGGGATTGTGAAACAGGGATACCAAACTCATGACACAACAACTGAAAGATTTTGATAAAACCCCAGGAGTTGGGGTGAAGCTAGGATGGAGCTACATTACAAGACCACAATAGGTTGGTCTCAGAGGGAGTAAAAGGAAGAGTAATATTCATTTGACTAAAAAAGAAGTCGTACGCATAGAAAAAGGGGCGCTCTCCAACAATTCGGGTAGAAAAATAAACCCTTTCCTCAGAATCGGGAGGTACAAGCTCATAGTTCTTTTCCTCATTACCACTACTACAAACCCTATGAAATTGCCTAAGCTGTTGACAAAACTCGGAATCAACCAAAGAAACACACAAAAGAACCATCGAATCCACCCAATCAGCCATGCCCTCAGGGACTTGAGAAGATTTCTCAACAATGTTCTTGCGAGAAGACATGAGGTCAACTAGTCCTACAGCAAGAAAGAAGAAAATAGATTACTAACCCAAACATCTCGGACAAGTCAAAATCAACTCATAGCAGAACATGACTCAAGCATACAAACAGATAAAAGGAAAACCCCAAGACAAGGTCCAGGGGCATCCTTGGAGGCAGTGACAGAGTAAGGACTCAGGAAAATCTACAAGGCTAACATCTTGCCAAAACCCTCGACGAAGAAAAAACCCCCCTTCCAGACAAACAACAACACGAAGAGAAAGACAAAGCAAATATAAGAAAGAACGTTATCTGCTACAAAGTCTATCAGTAAAGAAAGCTACAAAAGGCGCAGTCTTTTTCAAAAGATTATCAAACAGTTCATCGACCCAAAATTCCAAAATATGAAGGCGACAGTCAGAAACAGTAAGCTAACATGCAAAGAAACAAAACCTTAATCATCAGAAGAAATGCCAGAAACATACGTCACAACAACAAAATGAGCATAACGACGCAAAAAGGTTAAGACTTTCCAGCATGCATTTCAAACGAAAATCAAAGCTTTATAAAAAAACTGAAGGCAAAACAACGAAAGAAGTAAAGAAGTAGAAAGTAGAAACCAAACCTGGAGAAAGGACGAAAGCTCTAAAGAAAGCTGAAAGCCGGAGCAAGGAAGTTGTGGAAATCGTCTTTCAAGTGAAGCACCAACAAAGTACCAAGACAAAGCGTCGCAGAGAAAAAACGAGGCGAAATAGAAAAACAGAGAGAAAAGAGCGGAAGTTACAGAAAAGAGAAAACCGTTTCTTGAATGCAAAATTCAAAATAAAAGAGCCAAGAGAAACGGAGCATTGAAAATGCATTAATGAGGGTATTAAACCCTCGCACATTCCCAAGGCTAGGACGCTAATACAAAAGCGCGCTTTCAGAGGAAACGAAAGAAGAAACGTTCCGCATTCAAAAAAGAACTCTACAAAGATAAAATCAACAAAATGCTCGAGTTTGGCTTCACCAGAGAAGGATCGAAGTCCTAAAGCTAAGACTCAAACCTCCGAAAGAAAGACCGAGCTCGAGCAGGGGTACTGTTCATACCCTGGGACGAGCTATCCGACCCGGGATGATTAGCGACAAAACGACCGACCTCTTCAAGTCAGACTATCCGACCTCTTCCCAAAGAGCTCGGCCAATCAACAGGAAAGCCCAAAAAATACGACCCAAATCCAAAGGTAGCCCAAGCCTATAGAGATAAGGGCGGTCCCTTGAAGATAAGCTGACCTCACTCAAAGATAAGATAAGATAAGATAAAAATAACTAACTTATCTTATCTAAGAAGGTCACTCCACACTATTATAAATACACTGGAGCACCCGGGTATAACTCATACTCTGATTCTACTAAAAACCTGTTCAATACCCTTGCTAACTTAAGCATCGGAGTCCCTTGCAGGTACCCCCGCCCTCCGGGCGAAGGATCAGTAGCACAGCTTGTCAACAAGTCGGACACAATAGCTCCGGCCGCCACTCACCAGCTGTACGTGTCACCACCAACCAGCACAGAAATCTCGTCCGAGATCAACCTACAGTTTCAGGTAACCCTCGGAACAGCTTCCTCTTTAGAGTCCTTTCAGGTTCCAGATCAGCTTCAACAAGAATGTTCTTATCCTTGTTCCTGCTCATATGAAAAAGAAGAGAACAGAAAAGAATATGAATCCTCTATGTCACATTATAGAGATTCCTTTATGTGAGTAGAAGAATAGAAGAGTAAAATGAAGAAGGGAGAATAAAAAGAATTCGAACACAGAGAGGGAGAGAGGGTTCGAATTATAAGAAGAAGAGAAGTGTTAGTAAATAAATAAATAAATAGAAAGAGATGAGAGAGAGAGAGAGAGAATTCGAATTTAATTAAATAGAAAAGAAAAATATTTTCATTTTTATTTTAATTGTTAGTTAGAATTCGAAAATTAAGAGAAGAAATAGAATAAAATTTGAAAACTAAATAAATTAATTAATTAAAAAGATTTGTGAAAAAGTTGTTAGTGATTTTTGAAAATTGATGAGAGAAAAGTAGTTAGGTGGTTTTGAAAAAGATATGATTGAAATAGAAAACTTTTAAAATCAAATAAAAAGTCAAGTAGTTAGTTGAAAAGGATTTGAAAATCAATTTTGAAAAGATAAGAAGTTAGAATAAGATTTTGAAATTAAATTTTGAAAAAGATATGATTCAAAATTCATTTTGAAAAAAATTTGAATTGGAAATTAAAAAGATTTGATTTTTGAAATTAAAGTTGATTACTTGACTAACAAGAAATTAAAAGATATGATTCTAGAATTTAAAGATTGATCCTTTCTTATAGGCAAGTAACAACTTGAAATTTTTGAATCTAAATATTAATTGTTAACATTAATTATGAAATAAAAGTAAGAAAAGATTTTGAAAATCAAATTTTTAAAGTTTTCGAAAATATATTAAAAAAATGAAAAAGATTTGATTTTTTTGAAAAAGATTTGAAAAAGATAGAAATTTTAAATTGAAATTTTGACTTGACTAACAAGAAACAACTAAATTTTAAAACTTTATGACTAAATCAATTCAAAATTTCAAAATTTATGAGTGAAATAAGGGAAAGATATTTTTTTTATTTTTGAATTTTTAGTGAGGAGAGAGAAAAACATAAAAATGATGCAAAACACAAGAAATTAAGATCAAAACTAATAATGGATGCAAGAACACTTTGAATGTCAAGATGAACACCAAGAACACTTTGAAGATCATGATGAACTTGAAGAACATAATTTTAAAGAATTTTTAAGAAAAGACATGCAAGACACCAAACTTAAAAATTTTTAAACTATAGACACTAATAATTCAAGAATGCATATGAAAAACAAGAAAAGACACCAAACAGGAAAAATTTAAAGATCAAACAAAGAAATTCATCAAGAACAACTTGAAGATCATGAAGAACAAAACTCAATGCATGGATTTTCGAAAATTTTTGAGAAAAATTAAAACATGCAATTGACACCAAACTTAAAATTTGACATAAGACTTAAATAAGAAAACAAAATATTTTTGGTTTTATGATTTTTTAATTTTTTTTATATTTTCGAAAATATTTTGGAAAAGGAGAGTAAAGAAATTCAAAATTTTTAATAAGAATTCCAGGAATCATGCAATGTTAGTCTAAAGCTTCGGTCCAATAATTTAGACATGGCTTAATAGCCAGCCAAGCTTTTTGTGAAAGCTTCAGTCCAAAAGATTAGACATGGCCAAATGGCCAGCCAAGCTTCAGCAGAGCATTACATACAACAACTAAATTGATGAAAAATCCAAAGAAGCTCTTGTAAAGATAAGTGGAAGCCTCGGTCCAAAAGATTAGACATGGCTTAACAGCCAGCCAGGATTCAACATATCTCATGAAACTCTAGAATTCATTCTTAAAAATTCTGAAGAACGAAATTATTTTTTTTGAATTTTTTTTGAAAATAGAATTAAAAATAAAATGCTTAAACATAAAACAAAATTACCTAATCTGAGCAACAAGATGAATCGTCAGTTGTCCAAACTCGAACAATCCCTGGCAATGGCGCCAAATCTTGGTACGCAAATTATTTGTTCTCTGGCTACGGCTCCAAAAACTTGGGGCACATAACGTAATCTCAACACTTCTTCACAACTCTGCGTAACTAACAAGCAAGTGCACTGGGTCGTCCAAGTAATACCTTATGTGAGTGGTGCACGAATTGTAAATCACACTTTTTACAACTCGTACCACTAACCAGCAAGTGCACTGGGTCGTCCAAGTAATACCTTACGTGAGCAAGGGTCGATCCCACGGAGATTGTTGGCTTGAAGCAATCTATGGTTATCTTGTAACTCTAGTCAGGAAAATAATAAAATAATTTACTTATCAAATTTGATAGCAAGGAATAAAAGGGCAGAACACAAATTATACTTGTATGCACTGATGGAGAATATGTTGGAGTTTTGGAGATGCTTTGTCTTCTGAAATTCTGCTTTCCTCTGTTCTCTGATTCACGCACGCACGTCCTCCTATAACAAGCTGTGTGTTGGTGGATCACCGTTGTCAATGGCTACCATCCATCCTTCCAGTGAAAAGGGTCTAGGTGCGCTGTCACCGCACGGCTAATCATCTGCAGGTTCTCAGTCGTACCGGAATAGGATTTACTATCCTTTTGCGTCTGTCACTACGCCCAGCACTCGCGAGTTTGAAGCTTGTCATAGTCATTCAATCCCTGAATCCTACTCGAAATACCACAGACAAGGTTTAGACTTTCCGGATTCTCTTGAATGCTGCTATCAATCTAGCTTATACCACGAAGATTCCGATTAAGAGATCTAAGAGATATTCATTCATTCTATGGTGGAACGTAAGTGGTTGTCAGGCACGCGTTCGTGGAGGAATGATGATGATTGTCACGTTCATCACATTCATATTGAAGTTCGAATAGATATCTTAGATAGGAACACGCATGTTTGAATGGAAAACAAAAATACTTGCATTAATTCATCGAGACACAGCAGAGCTCCTCACCCCAACAATGGAGTTTAGATACTCATGCCGTCAAAAGATACAAAGTTTAGATCTAGAATGTCATGAGATCCGAAATAAACCTCTAAAAGTTGTTTAAATACTAAACTAGTAACCTAGGTTTACAGAAAATTAACAACTATGATAGATGGTGCAGAAATCCACTTCTGGGGCCCACTTGCTGTGTGCTGGGGCTGAGACTTAAGCTAATCACGTGCATAGGGCTGTTTTGGGCGTTCAACGCCAGCTTTGGACCCTTTTCTGGCGTTGAACTCCAACTTGTAACTTGTTTCTGGCGCTGGACGCCAGACAGCAACATGGAACTGGCGTTGAACGCTAGTTTACATCATCTATCCTTGAGCAAAGTATGGACTATTATATATTGCTGGAAAGCCCTGAATGTGTACTTTCCAACGCAATTGAAAGCGTGCCATTTGGAGTTCTGTAGCTCCAGAAAATCTATTTTGTGTGCAGGGAGGTCAGAATCCAACAGCATCAGCAGTCCTTTTTCAGCCTGAATCAGATTTTTGCTCAGCTCCCTCAATTTCAGCCAGAAAATACCTAAAATTACAGAAAAACATACAAACTCATAGTAAAGTCCAGAAATATGAATTTTGCCTAGAAACTAATGAAAATAAACTAAAAACTAACTAAAATACACTGAAAACTATATGAAATTAACCCCAAAAAGCGTATAAAATATCCGCTCATCACAACACCAAACTTAAACTGTTGCTTGTCCTCAAGCAACTAGATAAATAAAATAGAATACAAATAATTTAAGAAGCAATAATATCTCAGAGTTTTTGAGTGAAGCTCAGATTCTAATTAGATGAGCGGGGCTAGTAGCTTTTTGCTTCTGAATAGTTTTGGCATCTCACTTTATCCATTGAAGCTCAGAGTGATTGGCATCTATAGGAACTCAGAATTCAGATAGTGATATTGATTCTCCTAGTTTAGTATGTTGATTCTTGAACACAGCTACTTTATGAGTCTTGGCCGTGGCCTTAAGCACTTTGTTTTCCAGTATTACCACCAGATACATAAATGCCACAGACACATAATTGGGTGAACCTTTTCAGATTGTGACTCAGCTTGGCTAAAGTCCCCAATTAGAGGTGTTCAGGGTTCTTAGCACACTCTTCTTTTTGCTTTGGACCTTGACTTTAACCGCTCAGTCTCAAGTTTCCACTTGACACCTTCACGCCACAAGCACATGGTTAGGGACAGCTTGGTTTAGCCGCTTAGGCTAGGATTTTATTCCTTTAGGTCCTCCTATCCACTGATGCTCAAAGCCTTGGGATCCTTTTTATTTACCCTTGCCTTTTGGTTTTAAGGGTTATTGGCTTTTTCTGCTTGCTTCTTTTTTTTTTCTGCAAGCTTTGTTCTTTGCTGCTTTTTCTTGCTTCAAGAATCATTTTTATGATTTTTCAGATTATCAATAACATGTCTCATGTTCATCATTCTTTCGAGAGCCAACATATTTAACAGTCTTAAACATCAAATTCAAAAGACATATGCACTGTTCAAGCATTCATTCAGAAGACAGAAAGCATTGCCACCACATATAAATAATTAGAATTTATCTTATTAAAAACTCGAAAAATATTGCCTCTTATTCTAAAGAAATTCTTCTATTTTATTCATGTTTAATGATGATGATAAAATTAAATTATAGCTTAATTGGGGATAAAATCAAGAATATAGATACTAATTACTACTATATGACTCCTAAGGTAAAACTAATAAAAGCAGTTATCACAGAGTTAAGGCTAAGATTTGAATTTAACAACCTTTGTTCTGGGAAGTGGATGTTCCTCTAATCTGCGGGGTGCTTGGTCCTTCAAGAGATAATTTCTGGCGCTTCAATTCCCTTAAATCACGCCCTTGCTCCTCCTGTTCTTTAAGCAAATAGCAAAGAATGCTACTTTGTTCCTTCTGTTCTTTCTGTATTTATTCCATAGCTTCTTGCATCTTGGTAATAGATGTTTCAAGATACTCCCAGTATTCAGATTGAGGGATTTCTGGGAGAGTTTCCTGTGTTCTCTTCTTGATGGGGTCATCATGTGCTTGTTGTTTTTCCATTGATGCTTTGGTGATTGGCCGCTCAACTGAGATATACTCAGTTATTCCCATCCTTACTTCAGCGTCCTTGCAGAGCATAGAAATCAAGCTTGGATAAGCCAATCTGGCATCTTTGGAATTTTTGTTTGCAATTTTGTAGAATTCAGTTGAAATCAGTTGATGAACTTCCACTTCTTTTCCCATCATGATGCAATGGATCATCACTACTCTTCTAATAGTGACTTCAGAACGGTTGCTAGTGGGCAGCAGAGAATGCCCAATGAAGTCCACCCATCCTCTGGTGACTGGTTTGAGATCTTCTCTTTTGAGTTGAATTGGGACACCCTTCGTGCTGGTGGTCCACCTGGCTCCAGGGATACATATATCCTCTAGAATCTTATCCAGGCCCTTGTCTGTTCTCATCATTCTCCTATTGAAGGAGTCTGAATCATCTTTCAGCTGAGGCAGCTTTAAGATCTCCCTGATCTTGTCAGGGTGGGTATGAACAATCTTTCCTCTGACTAAGGTCTGATAGTCATAGATAGCAGATCCAGATAGTCTTTGCCTGTCTGTATGCCACATATTATCATAGAACTCCTGGACCATATTCCTTCCCACTTTCGTTTCAGGATTAGCTAGGATCTCCCAGTTCCTGATTCGAATTTGCTCCTGGATCTCCGGATATTCGTCTTCTTTCAGATCGAATCTAACTTCCGGGATCACTGATCTTAGACCCATTATTTGTAATAATGGTCTGAATGTTCTTTAGTTAAGAACTTCCCTTGATTCCAAAGTGGTTTTGGAACGCTTTCTTTCTTGCCTCTTGGAGTGGGTTGTTTTCCTTTAGGAGCCATGATCTTAGTGATCACGGATAAGCACACCAAACTTAGAGGTTTGCTTGTCCTCAAGCAAAAAGAAAGAAAGGAGAGGGAGAGAAGGAGAGCTAGGTGCAATGGTGGATGGGGGGGGAGGGAGGCCGAATCCATATTTAAAGGGAGAGGGGGGTGGGTTTTCGAAAATAGGGAGAAAGATAAGATAGAAGATATGATTTTTAAGAAAATTTTAAGTATGATAAGAAAAAATATAACTTAAAATTGAAGAGATATGAAAGATATTTGAAAAAGATAGATTTGGATTTTGAAAAAGATAGTATGGAGATTTGAAAAAGATATTGATTAGTTGAAAAGATTTTTGAATGAAAAGAGATAGATTTGTTTTGAAAATTTTGAAAAAGAGTTGAATTGGATAAAAAGAGGATTTGTGCTTATGGATTAAGATACATTTGATATTTTTAAAATAGGGTTTTTGGAAATTAGGGATTTTAGAAATCAGGGTTCTTAACATGTTTATGCAAGAAATCATGAATTGAAACATAAAAATTGAGATTAAAATGAAAAATATGAAGAGAAAATGAATTTACCTCCTCCCCACCATCCTGGCGTTTGAACGCCCAAACGCTGCATGTTTTGGGCGTTCAACGCCCAAATGCTGCCTCTCCTGGGCGTTCAACGCCCAGCTGTTGCTTCTTTCTGGCGTTGAACGCCAGGAACTCCTTTGTCACTGGGCGTTTTTCTGAACGCCCAGAACGCTGTAAATCTGGCGTTAAACGCCCAGAAGGAGCTTCTTTCTGGCGTTCAACGCCCAGATGGCTATCCTTACTGGCGTTCAACGCCCAGTGGATGCTTCTTTTGGGCGTTGAACGCCCAAAACAGACTCTTACTGGCGTTTTCTTGCCAGTGAGCTCTTTTTCTCTGTTTTGTGTGCAGAATCCTTCTATAACTCTATGAACTTATACAATTGACTCTTTACCTTAGTATCAGTGAACTTTATATAAACAAATAAAATCAATAATAGGGCAAAATGCTTAGAGGAAGTGATGCCCCATGGCTGGGTTGCCTCCCATCAAGCGCTTCTTTATTGTCTTTAGCTGGACCTTGCTGAGCTTTTAATCGAGCTTCAGCCTTGAGCACTCTTGCTCAACATTGCCTTCAAGATAGTGCTTGATTCTCTGTCCATTAACAATGAACTTCTTATCAGAATCAATATCTTGAAGCTCCACATAACCATATGGTGATACACTTGTAATCACATATGGTCCCCTCCACCGGGACTTCAGTTTCCCGGGGAATAGCTTGAGCCTAGAGTTAAACAACAGAACCTTTTGTCCTGGTTCAAAGATTCTAGATGACAGCTTTCTGTCATGCCACTTTTTTATTTTTCTTTATAAAGCTTGGCATTTTCGAAAGCAGTGAATCTGAATTCCTCTAGCTCATTTAGCTGGAGCAATCTTTTTTCTCCAGCTAATTTGGCATCAAAGTTTAGGAATCTGGTTGCCCAGTAGGCTTTATGTTCCAGTTCCACGGGCAGGTGGCATGCCTTACCAAAAACAAGTTGGTATGGAGAGGTCCCTATAGGAGTCTTGAATGCTGTTCTGTAAGCCCACAGAGCATCATCCAAGCTTCGTGCCCAATCCTTTCTACGGGTACTTACAGTCTATTCCAGGATTCTTTTTAGTTCTCTGTTAGAGACTTCAGCTTGCCCATTTGTCTGTGGATGATATGGAGTCGCCACCTTGTGGCGAATCCCATACCGGACCATGGCAGAGTAAAGCTGTTTGTTGCAGAAGTGAGTGCCCCCATCACTGATTAATACTCTAGGGACCCCAAACCTGCTGAAGATATATTTCTGGAGGAACTTCAGCACTGTTTTAGTATCATTGGTGGGTGTGGCAATAGCCTCTACCCATTTTGATACGTAGTCAACTGCCACCAGAATGTAAGTGTTTGAGTATGATGGTGGGAAAGGTCCCATGAAGTCAATTCCCCATACGTCAAACAACTCAATCTCCAAGATTCCTTGTTGAGGCATGGCATAACCATGGGGCAGATTACCAGCTCTTTGGCAACTGTCACAGTTACGTACAAACTCTCAGGAATCTCTATAGAGTGTGGACCAATAGAAACCACATTGGAGGACCTTGGTGGCTGTCCGCTCACCTCTGAAATGGCCTCCATATTGTGATCCATGGCAATGCCATAGGATCCTCTGTGCTTCTTCTCTAGGCACACATCTCCGAATTATTCCGTCTGCACATCTTTTAAAGAGATAGGGTTTATCCCATAAGTAGTACTTTGCATCAGTAATTAGTTTTTTCTTTTGTTGCCTGTTGTACTCTTTGGGTATGAACCTTGCAGCTTTATAGTTTGCAATGTCTACAAACCATGGTGCTTTCTGAATGGCAAATAAATGCTCATCTGGAAAGGTTTCAGAGATCTCAAGAGAGGGGAGGGACGTCCCTTCTACTGGCTCTATCTGGGACAGATGATCAACCACTTGGTTTTCTGTCCCTTTTCTGTCTCTTATTTCTATATCAAACTCTTGCAGAAGCAACACCCATCTTATGAGCCTGGATTTTGAATCCTGCTTTGTGAGTAGATATTTAAGAGCAGCATGGTCAGTATACACAATCACCTTTGATCCTACTAAGTATAATCTAAACTTGTCAATGGCATAAACCACTGCAAGTAATTCTTTTTCTGTGGTTGTGTAATTTTTCTGGGCATCATTTAAAATGCAGCTAGCATAATAAATGACATGCAGAAGCTTGTCATGCCTCTGTCCCAGTACTGCACCAATGGCGTGATCACTGGCATCACACATTAGCTCAAATGGTAGTGTCCAGTCTGGTGCAGAAATAACTAGTGCTGTGACCAGCTTGGCTTTCAGCATTTCAAACGCCTGCAGACACTCTGTGTCAAACACAAATGGCGTGTCAGCAGCTAGCAGATTGCTCAGAGGTTTTGCGATTTTTGAAAAATCCTTTATAAACCTCCTATAGAATCCTGCATGCCCCAAAAAGCTTCTGATTGCCTTAACATTGGCAGGTGGTGGTAATTTTTCAATTACCTCTATTTTTGCTTGATCTACCTCTATTCCCTTGTTTGAAATTTTATGCCCAAGGACAATCCCTTCAGTCACCATAAAGTGACATTTTTCCCAGTTTAAAACCAGGTTGGTCTCTTGGCATCTTTTCAGAACTAGTTTCAGGTGATCAAGACAGGAGCTGAATGAGTCTCCATATACTGAGAAGTCATCCATGAAGACTTCCAGAAAATTTTCCAACATATCAGAGAAAATAGAGAGCATGCATCTCTGGAAGGTTGCAGGCACATTACACAGCCCAAATGGCATCCTTCTATAAGCAAACACTACAGATGGACATGTGAATGCTGTTTTCTCTTGATCCTGGGGATCTACTGCAATCTGGTTATAGCCTGAGTAGCCATTCAAAAAGCAGTAATAATCATGACCTGCCAGTCTTTCTAGCATCTGGTCTATGAATGGTAAAGGAAAATGATCCTTTCTGGTGGCTGTATTGAGCCTTCTGTAGTCAATACACATGCGCCACCCTGTAACTGTTCTTGTAGGAACTAGTTCATTCTTTTCATTATGAACCACCGTCATGCCTCCCTTTTTGGGGACAACTTGAACAGGGCTCACCCAGGGGCTGTCAGAAATAGGATAAATAATCCTAGCCTCCAGTAATTTGGTGACCTCTTTCTGCACCACTTCCTTCATGGCTGGATTTAGCCGCCTCTGTGGTTGAACCACTGGTTTAGCATTATCCTCCAATAAGTTTTGTGCATGCATCTAGCTGGGCTTATGCCCTTAAGGTCACCTATGGACCACCCAAGAGCTGTCTTGTGTATCCTTAGCACTTGAATAAGTGCTTCCTCTTCCTGTGGATTTAAAGCAGAGCTTATGATCATTGGAAAAGTGTCACCTTCTCCCAGAAATGCATATTTCAGGGATGGTGGTAATGGTTTGAGCTCGGGTTTAGGAGGTTTTTCCTCTTCCAGAGAAAATTTCAGAGGCTCTTTCATTTCCTCTGAATCCTCCAAATCAGGCTGAACATCTTTAAAGATGTCTTCCAACTTTGATTCGAGACTCACAGCCATGTTGATCTCTTCTACTAAAGAGTCAATAAGATCAACTTTCATGCAGTCTTTTGATGTGTCTGGATGCTGCATGGCTTTGACAGCATTCAACTTAAACTCATCATCATTGACTCTCAGGGTTATTTCCCCCTGTTGGACATCAATGAGAGTTCGTCCAGTTGCTAGGAAGGGTCTTCCTAGAATGAGAGTGGCACTCTTGTGCTCCTCCATTTCCAACACTACAAAGTCAGTGGGAAAGGCGAATGGCCCAACTCTGATAATCATGTCTTCAATCACGCCTGATGGGTATTTAATGGAGCCATCAGCAAGTTGGAGACATATCTGGGTTGGTTTAACTTCTTCAGTTAAACCAAGCTTTCTGATAGTGGATGCAGGTATTAGGTTGATGCTTGCCCCAAGATCACATAAAGCTGTCTTGGTGCAATTACCTTCTAATGTGCATGGTATCAGAAAACTCCCAGGGTCCTTAAGCTTTTCAGGAAAGCTTTTTAGAATTACTGCACTGCATTCTTCAGTAAGGAGAACTCTTTCAGTTTCTCTCCAATCCTTCTTATGACTCAAGATCTCTTTCATGAACTTGGCATAAGAAGGTATTTGCTCAAGTGCCTCTGCAAATGGAATCTTTATTTCAAGAGTCCTGAGGTAATCTGCAAAGCGAGCAAATTGCTTATCCTGCTCCTCTTGGCGGAGTTTTTGAGGATAAGGTATCTTGGCTTTATATTCCTCAACCTTAGTTGCTGTAAGTTTATTTCCTACAGAAGTGGTTGAAGAAGCCTTTTTAGATGGGTTGTTATCAGCACTTGTGTGTGTCTGATCCCTCACTGGCAATTGAGTACCAGAGTTAGAAGCTGGAGTGACGTTAGACGCCAGCTCCTCATCTGTTCCTGGCGTTTGAACGCCAGAACTGTGCTTCTTTTGGGCGTTCAACGCCTGATCCTTGCTTGTTTCTGGCATTGAACGCCAGTCCTGAGCATGGTCTGGGCGTTCAGCGCCAGCCTTCCACCCAACTTCTGGCGTTTTAGCGCCAGAATTATTTTTCCCTGGGCTCTTACTGTCCTCAGATGGATTTTGGGTGGTTTGCTCATTTTTTGGTTTCCTGTTGCTTTGAAGTGGGGTATTTAGTGCTTTCCCACTTCTTAATTGAACTGCTTTGCATTCTTCTGTTATTTGTTTTGACAGCTGCTACTTTGTTTGCTTTAATTGTACTTCCATGTTTATATTAGCCATCCTTGTCTCTTGTAGTTTATCCTTGAATTCAGCTAACTGCTTAGTTAGAAAATTCAATTGCTGATTGAATTCAGCAGCTTGCTCTGCAGGACTGAGTTCAGCAGTTACTGTTTTAGTCTCTTCTTCCATGGAAGGGTCACTGCTTAAGTACAGATGCTGATTTCTAGCAACTGTATCAATGAGCTCTTAAGCTTCTTCAATTGTCTTTCTCATATGGATAGATCCACCAGCTGAGTAATCTAGAGAGATCTGAGCTCTTTCTGTAAGCCCATAGTAGAAGATGTCTAACTGAACCCACTCTGAAAACATTTCAGAGGGGCATTTTCTTAGCATCTCTCTGTATCTCTCCCAGGCATCATAAAGAGATTCATTATCTCCTTGTTTAAAACCTTGGATGTCCAGCCTTAGCTATGTCATCCGTTTTGGAGGAAAGTATTGATTCAGGAATTTTTCTGTCAGCTGTTTCCATGTCCTTATGCTGGCCTTAGGTTGGTTATTCAACCACCTCTTGGCTTGGTCTTTTACAGCAAATGAAAATAGTAATAATCTGTAGACGTCCTGATCTACTTCCTTATCATGTACTGTGTCAGAAATTTGTAAAAACTGTGCCAAAAACTCTGTAGGTTCTTCCTGTGGAAGACTGGAATACTGGCAGCTTTGCTGCACCATGATAATGAGCTGAGGATTCAACTCAAAGCTACTAACTCCAATGGAGGGTATGCAGATACTACTCCCATATGAAGCAGTAGAGGGGTTAGCATATGACCCCAGAGTCCTCCTGGACTGTTCATTTCCACTTAGATCCATGATGGAGAAAGGGAGATGATGTCAAATAAAAAAATTTATTTTTATTTATTTATTTAATTATTTCAAAAATAAAATAAATTAAAATAAAATAAATAAAAATAGGTGAAGATTTTCGAAAAAATGAGGGGAGAGAAAGTGGTCAAGAAGTTTTGAAAAAGATATGATTTGAAAAAGATTTTAAATTTTGAAAAAAAAATCTGAATTTTAAAAATAATTTTCGAAAATTTGTTTTTAAAAATAGAGAGAAAAGATATTTTTGAATTTAAAGAGGAAAGAGGGAAACAATAAGATAGCCCAAGATTTAAAATTTTTAGATCTAATGCTCCTTGTTTTCGAAAATTCTGAAGGGAAAACACCAAGGAACACCAAACTTAAAAATTTTAAGATCAAGACGCAAGGAAAACTCAAGAACACTTTGAAGACTCACAAGAACACAAGAACATGAAGAAAGAACACCAAACTCAAAATTTTTAGAAAACCAAAATAAAATTTTTGAAAAACAAAGGAAAACCAACAAGAAAACACCAAACTTAAAGTTTGGCACGAGATTTAATAGAAAAATTATTTTTGAAAAATTTTTGAAAAGAAAATAAAAGACTCTGACCCAAAAGACAAAAATTTCCTAATCTAAACAACAAAATTTACCGTCAGTTATTCAAACTCAAACAATCGCCGGCAATGGCGCCAAAAACTTGGTGCACGAATTGTAAATCACACTTTCTACAACTCGTACCACTAACCAGCAAGTGCACTGGGTCGTCCAAGTAATACCTTACGTGAGCAAGGGTCGATCCCACGGAGATTGTTGGCTTGAAGCAATCTATGGTTATCTTGTAACTCTTAGTCAGGAAAACAATAAAATAATTTACTTATCAAATTTGATTGCAAGAAATAAAAGGGCAGAACACAAATTATACTTGTATGCACTGATGGAGAATATGTTGGAGTTTTGGAGATGCTTTGTCTTCTGAAATTTTGCTTTCTTCTGTTCTCTGATTCACGCACGCACGTCCTCCTATAGCAAGCTGTGTGTTGGTGGATCACCGTTGTCAATGGCTACCATCCATCCTTCCAGTGAAAAGGGTCCAGGTGCGCTGTCACCGCACAGCTAATCATCTGCAGGTTCTCAGTCGTACCGGAATAGGATTTACTATCCTTTTGCGTCTGTCACTACGCCCAGCACTCGCGAGTTTGAAGCTCGTCACAGTCATTCAATCCCTGAATCCTACTCGGAATACCACAGACAAGGTTTAGACTTTCCGGATTCTCTTGAATGCTGCTATCAATCTAGCTTATACCACGAAGATTCTGATTAAGAGATCTAAGAGATATTCATTCATTCTATGGTGGAACGTAAGTGGTTGTCAAGCACGCGTTCATGGAAGAATGATGATGATTGTCACGTTCATCACATTCATATTGAAGTTCGAATGGATATCTTAGATAGGAACACGCATGTTTGAATAGAAAACAGAAATACTTGCATTAATTCATCGAGACACAGCAGAGCTCCTCACCCCCAACAATGGAGTTTAGAGACTCATGCCATCAAAAGATACAAAGTTTAGATCTAGAATGTCATGAGATCCGAAATAAACCTCTAAAAGTTGTTTAAATACTAAACTAGTAACCTAGGTTTACAGAAAATGAACAAACTATGATAGATGGTGCAGAAATCCACTTCTGGGGCCCACTTGGTATGTGCTGGGGCTGAGACTTAAGCTAATCACGTGCATAGGGCTGTTTTGGGCGTTTAATGTAAATCATGTTGCTTGTATGCGAAGTTTGTATTCGTAGGTTTTGATGAATGACAAACCAACAAACGACATGAAAGACAAACCAACAAACAACTTGAATGAACAAGCATGTTGAAAGATCAACCAACATTCAACGTTGAGGAATGAAGAGTTGAAAGCAACACAACAACAACAAGAAACTCAAGTCCACAACATTTGAAGACAAGTATAGTGTCTTAGGACTTAGGTAACTTCTTGTTAAGAACCAATTGCTAAATCTCTCAACACACACTCACAAAATGTTTTGATGCACATCTTGAAATTCGATGCTAGCCAAATGGTTTAAAAACTTGTTTTCAAAGGTACAAAAGCATAGGAATTGACTCCAACAAGTTTGAGATCAATCCTAAGTATTTTGAAGTGATTTTAAGCCATTCTTTAAGGTTTGCATCGATGCACACTCATCTTGCATCGATGCAAAGCATGCGACGACTTGTTGCATCGATGCAAAGATGCTTGCATCGATGCAACCTAGCTGAAAATTCAAATTTCAGCTTCAAAGACACATTTGCATCGATGCAAAGTGTTATGCATCGATGCAAATGATTCAAAAACATAAAAAACGGCTAGTTTTGACAAAATGGCTCCATCCCATTAACTCCCCAACGTTTCTAAGGTTTGGGGAGTCTATAAATAGATGGATTGAAGCCTTATTTCAAATACGTGAGTATTTGCAAACTATCTTGTTCATATTCTTTCATTCTACACATTTTTAAGGTGTTATAATACACAATCTGAGAGAGCAATATCAATTGGTTCAATAGTGCTGAACTTGTAATCATACACTCTTCTAGAGAGTACTCATTTCATCTCAACAATTCTTTGAGAATTGTTTTCTTGTAACACTTTGTAAATTGGAGTGTGATCTCCAAGGTTGAGTCAAGAGTTATAAACACTATAGTCGGTGAGGATACCAAAGAAGTATACTAAGTACTCAAGGCAAATCTTAGAGAAGGTATCTCTAAGTGGAGTGGGTTAGTCTACGAGTGGTGATCATATACCGTGAGGTGTTAGAAACTAAGGACTCGGATTGTAAAAGGTTTTGCGCAAGCACCTTGAAGCTTGGCAATAGTGGAACTTCTCAATAGCGATTGAGAAAGAAAGTGGACGTAGGACAAGGATTGTGCCGAACCACTCTAAATAGCGTTTGCATCTCTCCAAACTCATCTCTTCAATATTATTGTCTTTTACCTTTGAGCAAATAAATTGTGATCGAAAAGTAGCTTCGTAAGTACTTAAGGAATAGCTTAAGTCCGATTGGTGAAAAGCTTGATCAATTTATTTGAGTTGGTGTCTATTGGAAAGTAAAAGCTTCTTATAAATGCTTAGCAATTGAGTTAAGCTCTTGGAAAAATACTAGTACAATAACACTTTTGTATATTGTCTTTAACTTTTGCAAAAAGATTCATTGTTGTTGCAATACTCAATTCACCCCCCCTCTTGAGTAATTGTGCATAGGTTCTACAAGTGGTATCAGAGCTTAACCCTTTGAAAGACTTAACCGTTTAAGGGAAAAGATCATGGCAAGCACAAGCTTTAACAACAACAACACTAGTGAAGGTAACTCAACCGCTAGACCTCCTCTTTTTAGCGGAACAAATTACTCTTTTTGAAAAAATAAGATGAGAATTTGGATCCGTTCTCAAGATGTGAGAATTTGGAAAGTGATTGAGAATGGAAATCACATTCCAACAAAGACAACAAGCGCTAAAGAAGGAGAAGTCTCCGTCTCAAAGCAAGTACCGAAAGGAGAAGATGAATATAGTGACGATAATTGGAAGAAAGTGGCAATGAATGATAAAGCCATCAACTTCATTCATTGTGCACTTAACGAGCATGATTATATGAAGATCTCTACATGTGAAACCGCTAAAGAGATTTGGGATAAACTCCAAATCACTTACGAAGGAACCGACCACGTTAAAGAATCAAAGGTATTTATGTTGGTTCATGAATGGGAAAATTTTAAAATGAAAGATGAAGAGAGCATTGAAGAAGCTCTTGAAAGACTCTCCAAGATCTTCAACAACTTAAGCATGCTTGGCACAAAATACAATGATAAACAAATTGTGACCAAGGTGCTTACAAGCCTTACACCAAAATGGAACTCCAAAGTGAACGCCATTGTGGAAGGAAGGCTCTATGATCAACTTACATTTGATCAACTACGAGGTAATCTTCTCACCTATGAAATGACTATGCTAAATAGACAAAAAGGTGAAGAAAGCAAGAAGAAAATTCTCGCCCTTAAAATAACATCACTACAAGAAGAGAGTGATGATAATGAAGAAGAAGGAGATGAAGAATTTGCACTCTTATTAAAAAGATTCAATAAGTTTGCAATGAAGAAAAACTTCAAGAGCAAAACAAAGGTACCAAAATGCTATGAGTGTGGAGAAGTTGGACACATTAAACCCAATTGTCCAAAACTTCAAAAGGAGGACAAAAACAAGAAATTTAAGAAGAAGGAGAAAGCATACATATCATGGGAGAACGAGGATGAATCCGACTCCGATGACGACGAGGTTGCAAATCTTTGCTTAATGGCAAGCGAAGAAAAGGTTAGTGATGACAACTCCACTTCTTTTAATTTACAAGATGAATATGATGCCTTACTTGAGGTGTACACAAAACTTACCCAAGATTATTCTCTCCTAAAGAAAAAGAATATGGATCTTTTAAAACAAAATGAGATGTTGAAAAACGAGAATATCAATCTTGGAAAAGATAAGTGTAGCACAAGTAGTGATCCATACAAATCTTGTAAAATGCATGAAAATGAAATTACAAATCTTAAGAACACTTTAGCTAAGTTCAATGAATCTTCAAAGAACTTAGATAAAATGTTGAAAAACCAAAAGCATGTTCATAATAAGGAAGGTTTAGGTTTTGAAAAAGGAAAATTTAAAAATACTAAAACTCCTATTAGGCAACCGCAAGCCCAAAAGGCAAGCATGCCTAAAAGGAATGAAGCCTTTAAACATCCTCCTCAACATGCTTCATTTAGAAATTATAATCACAATGCATATAGATCAAAAGATGTTGCATTTAGGAAACAACCTAGGCAACCATTTAGAAACATGCATAGGATGCATAATCCAAATGTCATATGTCATTATTGTAATAAAGTAGGTCATATAGCACCCGTATGCTTTACTAGAATTAAACATATAAACTTTCGTAGTCAAGATACGAGATGGGCACCTTATGGGCATTATGCTCATACTAACCATCAAGGACCCAAATTCACTTGGGTACCTAAATCCCAATTTTAATTGTTTTGTAGGTACGTTTTGGAGCTAAGGACACAAATTGGTATGTTGATAGTGGATGCTCCAAACACATGACCGGCGATGAATCAAAGTTCACCGCAATAGAGCCTACAAACGGAGGAAACGTGATCTATGGAGACAACAACACCGGCAAAGTAATCGGCGTTGGAAAAGTTGGTAAAAATTCTTCTACCTCCATAGATAATGTTATACTTGTCAAAGGTCTCAAACATAATCTCATTAGTGTTAGCCAACTTTGTGACAAAGGAAACTTAGTCACCTTTGATTCAAAATGTTGTTTGATAAAAAGGCAAGACACTAATGAAATTGTGCTAATTGGACACCGTGTTGACAATGTATACATGATTAATCTAGATGAAGTTTCCTCAAATGATGTGAAATGCCTTGTTAGTAAAAATGATGAAACTTGGTTATGGCATCGTAGAGTAGCTCATGCTAACATGGACCATCTTAGCAAGTTGGTCTCTAAAGAGTTAGTAATTGGCTTACCAAAGCTACGTTTTGAAAAAGACGTCCTTTGCGACGCATGTCAAAAGGGAAAACAAGTAAAGGCCTCTTTTAAATCCAAAAACATTGTTTCAACAACAAGGCCATTACAACTTTTGCACATGGATTTATTTGGTCCTTCTAGGACTATGAGCTTTGGTGGCAATTACTATGCTTTAGTTATTGTTGATGATTACTCTCGATTTACATGGACCTTGTTCCTAGCAAACAAGAGTGATGCATTTCGAGCATTCAAAAGATTAGCCAAAGTTATTCAAAATGAAAAGAATTTGCATATATCATCTATTAGAAGTGATCATGGTGGAGAATTTGAAAACAATCTTTTTGAAACTTTTTGTGAAGAAAATGGCATTGAGCATAATTTTTCCTCTCCTAGAACACCACAACAAAATGGTGTGGTTGAAAGGAAAAATCGTCATTTAGAAGAAATGGCAAGAACTATGCTCAATGAGGCTAATATTCCTAAGTACTTTTGGGCGGATGCGGTTAGTACCGCGTGTTATGTTATGAATAGGATTATCATTCGACCTATCCTTAAGAAAACACCGTACGAATTGTACAAAGGAAGAAAGCCAAATATTTCCCACCTTCACGTCTTTGGCTGTAAATGCTTTATTCTAAATAATGGAAAAGATAACTTAGGCAAATTTGATGCTAAGGCTGATGAAGGAATCTTCTTAGGCTACTCTTTAACTAGCAAAGCTTTTAGAGTATATAATAAACGCATCATGACTATGGAAGAAAGTATTCATGTCGCTTTTGATGAAACTAACCGTTGTTGTGCTAGAAAAGATTTTGATGAAAATGTAGAAAACTTTGATTCACTAAATTTGAATGGTGAAGACAAAGAAAAAGATTTAAATGAAGCCTCTACAAGCTCAACAAAGGATAGTGTTCAAGTTGAAGAAATTGAACCATCACAAGCACAAATAAATGCACTTCCAAAGGACTGGCGTACTTCAAAGGATCATCCTCTAGACAACGTCATTGGTGATGTTTCGAAAGGGGTAACAACTCGATCCACTTTTAGAAATTTATTTGCATATAGTGCTTTTGTTTCTCAAATTGAACCATCTACCATTGAGTCCGCAATTGATGATGAACATTGGGCTATGGCAATGCAAGAGGAGCTTAACCAATTCAAACGAAATGACGTTTGGGAATTGGTGCCTAAACCAAGTAATCAAACAATTGTAGGAACAAAATGGGTTTTTAAAAATAAACTCGATGAAAATGGTACAATTGTTAGAAACAAAGCTAGATTGGTAGCTAAAGGTTATAATCAAGAGGAAGGCATTGATTATGACGAAACTTATGCTCCCGTAGCTAGATTAGAAGCTATTAGGATGTTACTTGCTTTTGCATCCTCTTATAACTTCAAACTTTATCAAATGGATGTTAAGAGTGCCTTTCTTAATGGTTTCATTCAAGAAGAAGTATATGTTGAACAACCTCTCGGTTTTGAGGATTATGAAAATCCTAATCATGTTTTTAAACTCAAGAAAGCTCTTTATGGTCTTAAACAAGCTCCAAGAGCTTGGTATGAACGTTTGAGCAAGTTTTTAATAGAAAAGGGTTTTAGAAGAGGGACGGTTGATACAACTTTATTTATCATGATTGAAAACAAAAATATCCTTTTGGTACAAGTTTACGTCGATGACATAATATTTGGTTCAACTAACGAATCACTTTGAAAGTTTTTCTCAAACCTCATGCAAAGTGAATTTGAAATGTCCATGATGGGCGAACTCAACTTCTTCCTTGGTCTTCAAATCAAACAAGGAAAAGAAGGAACTTTCGTTAACCAAACCAAATATTGCAAGGAATTGCTCAAAAGATTTGGAATGGACAATGCTAAGGCAATGGACACACCAATGAGCACTACTTGCTACCTTGACAAAGATGAATAAGGTAAAAATATAGATGTAAAGAAGTATAGAGGCATGATAGGATCATTACTTTATCTAACGGCAAGTAGGCCAGATATCATGTTTAGTGTATGCATGTGTGCGAGATACCAAGCTAATCCTAAGGAATCTCACTTAAGTGCGGTGAAAAGGATTATGAAGTATCTCATAGGAACATTAAATGTTGGATTGTGGTATTCGAAAGGATCCACTTGTGATTTGATTGGTTATTCCGATTCCGATTTTGCCGGTTGCAAATTGGATAGGAAAAGCACTAGCGGCACTTGTCACTTGCTAGGAAACTCTCTTGTTTCATGGCATAGTAAGAAACAAGTAAGTGTAGCCTTGTCTACCGCCGAAGCCGAGTATGTAGCCGCCGGTAGTTGTTGCGCCCAAATTTTATGGATGAAACAACAACTTGTGGACTATGGACTCATGCTTGATCACATTCCTATCAAATGTGATAATACTAGTGCAATAAATTTAACCAAGAATCCGGTTCAACATTCAAGAACCAAGCATATTGAGATTAGACATCACTTCATAAGAGACCATGTTGAAAAGGGTGATGTGGTTATTGAATTTGTCGAAACTAGTAAACAACTAGCGGACATCTTCACTAAACCTTTATGTAAAGAAAGTTTTTTTAACATCCGAAATGAACTTGGTATCTTGGATTCTAATCTAATATGATTTGTTTGAATTCATTGTATTTATATTGCTATTTTTGTATCTGTTACTAACTTAAGCATTGGAGATATCCAATTAGCCATTGTTTTGTAGGTTTATGAGTTGATGAATGAGTGATTAATCTTGAGGTAGATTGAAGAATTTGAAGATTATAAACAATGGAGGATCAACAAATTGAAGTTTATAATAGTTTAAGTGAGTATATACATGATGGAACTCAAAGGATTGAAGAAAGAACCACCAAAGGATGAAAATTTGGTGATTTTGGGCAAAATGATGCATGTTGCATCGATGCAACCAAGCTTTGCATCGATGCAAAGCATACAATGTGCTATGTGCATCGATGCAAAGCCTATTGCATCGATGCAAACACGACCAAATTGCACAAAAACACGTGAATTTGGCATTTTTGAGCAACAAAACCCCCCTTTTTCATCATCTTCAACCTCACAACTCATATCCCCACATTCAAACCTCCATAACCTCCAAAACAAGCTCACATATAGCTTCATACAACTCACAAAACTTAGATACCCACTACAAACAAATTACATATTTGAAGTCCCCACATTCTCCTCTACAAAACCCATAAAACAAAATCATCCACAATGCCTAGAATCAAGAGAACCATCAAGAAGTCAAAAGGCTCTTCAAGTGTAGTTCCACCTCCAAATAATCATCCTTTGGCAAGGTACTTTGCTTCTAATGAAGATCTTCAATTCTATGAGGCAAGGCTCACCGGAAGAAAGGAAATTCCTCCGAGGTATTTGGATCCGACCCTTCTTGTCATTCATAAGTTTGATACTCTTAAGGCTATTCTAGTTCATCAAGGCCTCATGGATTTTGTTCAAATTAAGAGTAAATATTATCCGGATTTAGTTGCCATAGCCTATAGTACACTCATGCTTGAGATTAATGAGGAAGATGAATCAAATTTCACATTATTCTTCAAGATAGGAAGAAAGGATTATAGGCTAGATGGTGATGAGTTAGCCACCATTTGGGAGTTGCCAAATCAAGGTGACTTGTTTCAAGGTGGTAAAACCCCAATTGATGAATGGGGTTATTCAAAGGACAATGCCATGCATTTGTTCAACCTTGTACAAGGAGCTCACTCCAAAATTAGTTGCAATTCAATGAGTGCGGAACATAGAACTTTGTTATATCTAGTCACCTATGTATTGCAACCTAGAATATCCGGGCATGCGAATGTAAATGATGAAGATTTGATTGTCATGTGGGCTATGATGAATGGGATTAAGATTAATTGGCCATACTTTATAGTACAACATATGATTAGGCTCAAGATGAAGGATAGGAATGGTGGATTAGGATTCCTTTGCCTATGGTCTAAAGTCTTTGATTATGTTGGTATTGATATATCAAATGAGATTGCCAAGGAAGTACCACCTCAATCTTGTATCAACACTCATATTCTCAACAAAATGGGAAGAAGAAATGTTGATGAACAAGGTCCTCAAGAGCAAGCTCCTCCACAAGCACCTCAAGCTCAAGAACCACCCTCCTTGGTTGATGTAATGAGAGAATTACAATCCATCAACCAAAACATCCAAAGGATTGAAGTAGAGCATGGTAGGCAACTTGAAGCACTTAATCGTCGTGTGTCTCGTGTAGATCATCGCACGGGTCGCTTGGATCGTCGTATTGATGACTTATATGAGCATTTCGGCATCCACCTACCGTATGAAGAGGATAATGATGATGATGAAGACCAAGATTGATTGTCTCCTCTTCATCAAGTCACTTTTTATTGCTTTATGGTTATTTGATTATATGAATTGTTAAACTAACTCCTAGTAAGCTAAGGATTTCTATTATGGTTTAAATACTTTGATATTTCCTTCATAATTTTGTTTAATGATTAATGCTTGTATGCTTATTTGGTGAATAACTCAAAATAGGCTTGGTACCCCTATTTTAAGTTAATGTGCATGCCTTGATATATTTCACTTCTTTAGGGGGAATTATGCATGCTTGTTATATATAAAAAGAGGTAATCAAATTATTTTTGAAAGGGGGAATATCTCATCCTTGAGATTAATAGAGATATTGAACTTAAAAAAAATTCATTGTTTTATGCATGCTTCTATGACACATTTCCAACTCCTTTCTTTTTGATAATGTCAAAAGGGGGAAGAAAAGTTTGAGGATATTTGAAGTTTTGAACTTTTGAAAAAGAAGAAGTTTGAGGATTTGAAAAGAAGAAGTAAGTTTGCGAAACAATGATTTCAAAAAGACTTCCGCTAAGCAAAAACTTTTGATATCTAAATCGTTTTCTTTGATAAACGCCCTTTAAGGGAACAAATGCACATATTTAGGGGGAACTCCTGCAAAATTTTTTTTGAAGTCTTCTCCAAAGCTTTCTATAAAACAAAGTGCATTATTGTTGCTTTCAAAATCATTTATAAATGCATATCCTCAAAATTGGTTTGTCATTATCAAAAAGGGGGAAATTGTAAATCATGTTGCTTGTATGCGAAGTTTGTATTCGTAGGTTTTGATGAATGACAAACCAACAAACGACATGAAAGACAAACCAACAAACAACTTGAATGAACAAGCATGTTGAAAGATCAACCAACATTCAACGTTGAGGAATGAAGAGTTGAAAGCAACACAACAACAACAAGAAACTCAAGTCCACAGCATTTGAAGACAATTATAGTGTCTTAGGACTTAGGTAACTTCTTGTTAAGAACCAATTGCTAAATCTCTCAACACACACTCACAAAATGTTTTGATGCACATCTTGAAATTCGATGCTAGCCAAATGGTTTAAAAACTTGTTTTCAAAGGTACAAAAGCATAGGAATTGACTCCAACAAGTTTGAGATCAATCCTAAGTATTTTGAAGTGATTTTAAGCCATTCTTTAAGGTTTGCATCGATGCACACTCATCTTTCATCGATGCAAAGCATGCGACGACTTGTTGCATCGATGCAAAGATGCTTGCATCGATGCAACCTAGCTGAAAATTCAAATTTCAGCTTCAAAGACACATTTGCATCGATGCAAAGTGTTATGCATCGATGCAAATGATTCAAAAACATAAAAAACGGCTAGTTTTGACAAAACGGCTCCATCCCATTAACTCCCCAACGTTTCTAAGGTTTGGGGAGTCTATAAATAGATGGATTGAAGCCTTATTTCAAATACGTGAGTATTTGCAAACTATCTTGTTCATATTCTTTCATTCTACACATTTTTAAGGTGTTATAATACACAATCTGAGAGAGCAATATCAATTGGTTCAATAGTGCTGAACTTGTAATCATACACTCTTCTAGAGAATACTCATTTCATCTCAACAATTCTTTGAGAATTGTTTTCTTGTAACACTTTGTAAATTGGAGTGTGATCTCCAAGGTTGAGTCAAGAGTTATAAACACTATAGTCGGTGAGGATACCAAAGAAGTATACTAAGTACTCAAGGCAAATCTTAGAGAAGGTATCTCTAAGTGGAGTGGGTTAGTCTACGAGTGGTGATCATATACCGTGAGGTGTTAGAAACTAAGGACTCGGATTGTAAAAGGTTTTGCGCAAGCACCTTGAAGCTTGGCAATAGTGGAACTTCTCAATAGCGATTGAGAAAGAAAGTGGACGTAGGACAAGGATTGTGCCGAACCACTCTAAATAGCGTTTGCATCTCTCCAAACTCATCTCTTCAATATTATTGTCTTTTACCTTTGAGCAAATAAATTGTGATCGAAAAGTAGCTTCGTAAGTACTTAAGGAATAGCTTAAGTCCGATTGGTGAAAAGCTTGATCAATTTATTTGAGTTGGTGTCTATTGGAAAGTAAAAGCTCCTTATAAATGCTTAGCAATTGAGTTAAGCTCTTGGAAAAATACTAGTACAATAACACTTTTGTATATTGTCTTTAACTTTCGCAAAAAGATTCATTGTTGTTGCAATACTCAATTCACCCCCCCCCTCTTGAGTAATTGTGCATAGGTTCTACATTTAACGCCAGCTTTGGACCCTTTTTCTGGCGTTGAACTCCAACTTGTAACTTGTTTCTGGCGCTGGACGCCAGACAGCAACATGGAACTGGCGTTGAACGCCAGTTTACGTCATCTATCCTTGAGCAAAGTATGGACTATTATATATTGCTGGAAAGCCCTGGATGTCTACTTTCCAAAGCAATTGGAAGCGCGCCATTTGGAGTTCTGTAGCTCCATAAAATCCATTTTGAGTGCAGGGAGGTCAGAATCCAACAGCATCAGCAGTCCTTTTTCAGCCTGAATCAGATTTTTGCTCAGCTCCCTCAATTTCAGCCAGAAAATACCTGAAATTATAGAAAAACACACAAACTCATAGTAAAGTCCAGAAATATGAATTTTTCCTAGAAACTAATGAAAATAAACTAAAAACTAACTAAAACACACTAAAAACTATATGAAATTAACCCCAAAAAGCGTATAAAATATCTGCTCATCAGTGAGTAAGGGTCGATCCCACGGAGATTGTCGGCTTGAAGCAAGCTATGGTCATCCTTGTAAATCTCAGTCAGGCGGATTCAAATGGTTACGATGTTTTGATAATTAAAATATAAATAATATATAAAATAAGATAGAGAAATTTATGTAATTCATTGGTGGGAAATTCAGATAAGCGTCTGGAGATGCTTTGTTGCTTCTGAACTTCTGCTTTTCTACTGCCTTCTTCCAACCATGCGTTACCTCCTTCCATGGCAAGCTGTATGATCCTCTTAGATGAAAACAAATCCATATGCGCTATCACCGCACAGCTAATCATCTGTCGGTTCCCGCTAGCGTCGGAATAGGACCATTGTCCTTTTGCACACTGTCACTTGCGCCTAACATTCGTAGGTTTGAAGCTCTTTACAGTCATCCCTTCCCAGATCCTACTCAGAATACCACAGACAAGGTTTAGACTTTCCGGATCTCAGGAATGCTGCCAATGGTTCTAACCTATACCACGAAGATACTAATCTCATGGACTCGGTCCGTGTATTAGATATCCAAGAGAGTATACTCCAGCTGTCTTCCAATGACTACGTTGAACATCATGTAGATCGCTTTGTGGTTGTCAGGCACGCGATATTGGCTAAGCGAATAACGAAGATTGGGTGATTGTCACGGGTCACCCCTTCATTCTGACTTAATTGAATTAAGTACGAGAGTATATCTTGGAGAAGAAGTAGGCGTGAATTGAATAGAAAAACAGTAGTAATTGCATTAATTCATGAAGAACAGCAGAGCTCCACACCTTAATCTATGGGGTGTAGAAACTCCACCGTTGAAAATACATAAGTGAAAAAGGTCTAGGCATGGCCGTGAGGCCTGCCTCCAAATGTAAACAACAGAACTCAAAGATCAGGTCTAAGGGCTAAACGTCTAAAGATTGATGTAGAATAAATCACTAAAAGTAGTTTTTATACTAAACTAGTTACTAGGGTTTACAGAAAATGAGTAACTAAGTGCAGATAGGTGCAGAAATTCACTTCTAGGGTCCACTTGGTGTGTGCTTGGGCTGATCATTGAAGAGTTTTCATGCTTAGGCTGTTCCTGGAGTTAAAATCTAGCTTTGGTGCCAGTTTGGGCGTTTAACTCCAATTCTAATGCCAGTTTGGGCGTTTTACGCCAGAATTTTCAGGCTGACTTTGAATGCCAGTTTGGGCCATCAAATTTTGGGAAAAGTATGGACTATTATATATTAATGGAAAGCCTAGGATGTCTACTTTCCAACTCAATTGAGAGCGCACCAATTGAGCTTTTTAGCTCCAGAACATCCACTTCGAGTGCAAGGAGGTCAGAATCCAACAACATCTGCAGTCCTTTTTCAGCCTCTGAATCAGATTTTTGCTCAGGTCCCTCAATTTTAGCTAGAAAATACCTGAAATCATAGAAAAATACACAAACTCATAGTAATGTTTAGAAATGTGATTTTTGAATAAAAACTAATATAAATATTATAAAAAATAACTAAATCATACTAAAAACTATGTAAAAATAATGCCAAAAAGGGTCTAAATTATCCGCTCATCAGCGGACGCACAGATGCGTGCGTCCCCACACTTCGCGAGAAATCCAGGCTTGTGCGTACACACAAGCAGCTGTGCGCTGATGCACGAAAACTTGTCTCTCAACAATTTTCCTTCGGCAAGTATACCGAATTGTCGTCAAGTAAAAACTCACAATAGAGTGAGGTCGAATCCCACAGGGATTGATTGGTCAAGCAACTTTAATTAGAGGAATGTTCTAGTTGAACTAAGCAGAATTAGATTTGAGATTTGCAGAAAATTAAATGGCGGGAAAGTAAATAGCAGAAAACGTATATGCTGGAAATAAAGAGCTGAATGTAAATAGCAGAAAGTAAATTGCAGAATCTTAAATGGGAATGGGGAAGATGCTCATAAAAGTAGATTGCAGAATTTATAGAGAATGGGTAAGATCAGAAATGGGGAATTCATTGGGTTTAGGAGATGTTGCATTCTCCGGATCAAGTTCATTTTCATCTCTTCCTCAATCAATGCATTCATTGATCTCCTTGGCAATCTTAAGTGATCGAATTCCAATTTCTTGGTAATTCAATCTCTCAAATCTTGATCAATAGCCAATTCCTTGGTCAATTGCTCATGAGAAGAGATGAAATGTGGTCACTGATTATACCACATGTATTTCCAAATCAAAGTGTTGGTAGGATTATATGTCACTATATCCATCCAAACCCCAATTTGGTCCAACATGAGAAAGCATTTCTAGCATGATCTCTTCATTCCTCTTCCAAAGTTCCGAAGAGATCCAAGTATGAATAGCTTCTTTTCCAAGATAACTACCCAATTGAATGAAGATTGAAAGCTTTCTAGTAAAATCAAGAGAAAAGATAGAAGAAGAATAATGAAAACTAATATTGATCCATCAAATTACAACAAAGCTCCCTAACCCAATAAAAGGGGTTTAGTTGTTCATAGCTCTGGGAAAGAAAAGCATAGATGGAGAGTACATTCTGAGAATTTAACTAAAAATTGCAGAGAAAGTAAAATACAGAGAGTAGTTCTCAAATTTCCAACCCCCTTTTTGATTCAAAACTACCCCTATATATACTAATCTTCTGATCTTCTAGTTGGTTCTTCAAATCTTGGATATGGGCCTTTGGATCTTGAGTTTGAAGCAGTTATCCTCTTCAGTGGGCTTAGCTTTACTTGCAGAGAGAAAGTATGAAGTAGGCAGGGACTTTTAGCTTAGGGCGTTAGTGGCGTTAACGTTAAGTAAAAGTGTGGGTTCGAGAACGTTAGTGGTAGTCACCTTTTTCACTAACGTTCCTAACCCAAGGGTGATCCATGTTAACTTCAACGTTAGTGGCACCAACGTGACCACTAACGTTGCCTCTTGATTCTTCGCACACGTTATTGGGACTTACCTTTTCCAATAACGTTGAGAATCCTCCCTTCCCTACATTAGAGTTCACGTTAGTGTAGCTAACGTGACCTTTAACGTAGGCTTGCCAAATCTTCGAAAACGTTAGTGACACTTACCTTTGTCACTAACATTTCAAAACGCCCCTACTTCCCACATTAGAGTTCATGTTAACTAGGTTAACGTGGCTTCTAACGTGGTGGTGATAGCCATCTCCAACGTTAGTGACAAAGGTGAGTGTTACTAACGTTGGCTCATCATTCTTTCATCCACGTTAGCTTCCACGTTAACTAAGTTAACATGGGAGTTAACGTTGCTCATAGTGGCTCATTCCAACGTTAGTGACAAAGGTGAGTGTCACTAACATTGGCGATTCTTGCTCCCTCCACGTTAGCTTCCACGTTAACTAAGTTAACATGGCAACTAACGTGGCTCAAAGTGGCTTAGTCCAACGTTAGTGACAAAGGTGAGTGTCACTAACGTTGGCCATTCTTTTGCTTCCGCATGTTAGAGTCTACGTTAACTGAGTTAACGTGGCTCTTAACGTGGCCAATATGAGCTTGGTCCAACGTTAGTGACAAAGGTGAGTGTCACTAACGTTGGCTTCATTTCCTTCTTCTACGTTAGAGTTCACGTTAACTTAGTTAACGTGACTCTTAACGTGGGCTATGATGGCTTCGAGGACGTTATTGGCGATTACTTTTCTCATTAACGTTGCAAGCTAGCTCCCATCCCACGTTAGTGGTTACGTTAGTTAGACTAACGTGGCTGCTAACGTGGTTCTTCCTTGCTTCCTTTGTCCTGAAATCAAGCAATAGAGTGCATCAAAGTTCTAATCCAAATCATGAGACATGCATCATCCAGTTTGTCATACAATTCTTGCATAATTGTCATGAAATCATGTAAAGTGCACAATGTTTGCTTGAATCAAGATGTAAGTGAAATTCTACCCAAAACTTGCTTATTTCCTAAGAAAATACATGAAACTACCCTAAAACAATAAAGAAAAAGTCAGTGAAACTGGCCAAAATGCCCTGGCATCACAACACCAAACTTAAAGCTTGCTTGTCCCTAAGCAAGTACTGGAACAAGAGAATGATGAATGAAATGACAAGATGAATGAATCATTATTGTGGAAGTCATGTTCTTGGTTTTATGGGGTTTCATGCATAGCAACTTAGGTTCATTCCTTTACTGGCTTTCAGACCTTTATCATGTCCTGGAATACTCACTTGATTGCACCCTATGAGACTTTTATTCATTGATCCCTTTGTTATTTTCAGGGTTTGATTGTGCTCTTAGGCTAAGTGCTCTGTGAGGGGGTGACTCTTTAAGATAAGCTTTCAGCCAGCACTCCCAAACCAGTTGGTTCAAGGTGCTAGGTGTTAAGACACCCATAAGGACTTATTCTCTCAAGTCTCTTTCCCCCATACATACACACCACAGGCACATGGTTTGTTATTTTCTTTTCTTGAGACCTTGGTGTCCAGCACCTCTTTGGGTTACTAAGTGTTCTGTAGCAAAGGTTACTCTTGATAGTGAACTTTCAGCTGATAATCCCGGGTTAGTTAACCAAAGTTACCAAGTGATAAGGCACCCCTAAGAGCTTATTCATCCAAGTAAATCCCTTACACAGGAGCACCACAGACACTTGCCTCAAGATTCAAACCCTTGGTGCCTAGCCTTATTTCTTACTCTTTTTTTCTTTTATTTTTTCAACTTTCATTTTCTCTTTCCTTTTTTCTTATTAGGATCTTGTTATTTAGCTAGTCTTATGGGGTGTGTTTCAAGCATATGATTCAGGACAGATAGTTGCCTTCCTACCTTATTGGTGAACCAACTTAGCTAATCTATTACCACACCACAAAATTAGGAACTTACTCCACAATATGAATTCCACTCTGGTCTTTTATAACAAACATTCTCTTTTTATTTGGCTTAAAAAGGACAAGCATACAATAAGCAAGATGGAATTGAAAATAGGCAATTTGACTAGCAATCATAGACCTAAGCAAGGAGAATACTAAAAACAGAATTAAAAATTCTAAACTACCATGGAAGCATGTTCTATTTCATACATGATTTTCCTTATTTAAAACTTGAAAAAAATATGGAACAATGAGGGAACTCCACCACCTTTTACTCATGGGGTTGCTCCTGCTCTCCTTCTTGTTTGTCCTCTTTGTGTTTTTCTTGAGTGCTTGCATTCCCACTTCCCTTGCTTTTCCCAATCAACTTCTTCCAGAAGCCAGCGTCTTCCATCTTCTTCTTCAGTGTTTTCTTCTACTGTTTCACCTTCCTTTTCTCTTGTTCTGTTAGCTCTTTTTGGACTTCATCATACCTGAGGATTGCAGAGTTCAGATTATGCATATGACTAGACATATAGTTCAACTTGGCTTGAGTGTTTATGTAGAACTCCTCCCTATGTAGTTGCCGTGACTTCTCCTTTCAATTGTCCCATCAATTTTTCTACAAAATAATAAAAATGTGATTATTAAATGTGTGGATAGTGACGGCAAAAAAATAAAAAATTTTGCTTATTCATGAGTACAAACCAACTGACTAACTGAATGTCAATGTATGCAACATTGGTGACACCAAACTTAGTTTGGTGTCATGTGGTGTAAAGGATTTGTTCAAAGCCTTAAGAGTGACATAATATGGGTTACATTTATGTTCTCTTAGTACGCCTTGAACACCAAACTTGTTCTTCACTATGTGCTGCATACAAGGATACATTTAAGTGCATGTCAAAGTTTGATTTTGATTTCATGAACTCTTGCATTATTCACTATTCTAAAAGCATATAAAACATGGGTTGCCTCCCATGAAGCACTCTTTTAGCGTCAATAGCTTGACATTTTTCCTTTGTCAGGGTGGTTGGTAGTGCTTCAAGTCCTCCCCCCTTGCAGTAAATCTATCTCCATTGGCTTCATCAAGGATCTCCACATGTTCTAAGGAGAGAACTCTGTTGATGGTAAAAACTTTAGGTAGCTGAGATGGGGTGGTGGGAAAATCGGGGGGATAGCTGGGAAGTAAGCTGAGATCACTTTATCCCCTGGAGAAAAGTCCTCTGTAGGGATCTTCTTGTTCCTCCACCTCCTAGGTGCCTTCTTCTTTGTTCCTTTTGATGTTGCCTTGCTCTTTGTTACCTCCTCTTCTAAGGAGATTTTGTTGCTGGTCTCATATAACTCTGGTGGTTTAGGTTTCTCCTGATTTTTCTTGAGCTGTGATAGTTGATGATTGCCTTGTTCATCAACCAAAGGGATTCCCAGATGTGCTGGTTGTGCTTCAGTGCTTGTTTCTTCCTTCAGTATCTCACTGTGATCTTTCCTTGGTTCTTTGTTCTCTTGATCTGTTTCTTGTGAGGGCTTGAAAACATTGAAAGTGAGTTGTTCATCATGGATCCTCAAAATTAGCTCCCCTCGCTCCACATCTATAAGTGCTCTGGCTGTAGCTAGGAATGGTCTTCCCAATATGATTGGGTGGAGGTGACTCTCTTCCATGTCCAATATGACAAAGTCTGTGGGCAGGAAGTATTTTCCAACCTTCACCAACACATTTTCAACCACTCCTACTATTTGTTTTTGAGTTTTGTCAGCCAGTCTGATAACTGCATTTGTGGGTATTATCTCATTGATCTGCAGCCTCTTCATAAGGGATAAAGGCATTAAGTTGATACTTGCTCCAAGATCACAGAGTCCTTTGTCAAACATTATTTCTCCTATGGCACAGGGGATGTGAAAACTCCCTGGGTCCTTCCTTTTTGTAGGCAGCTCTGATTGAATGAGAGCATTGCACTCCTTATTCATCACTATTATTTGTCCACCTTTGAGTGAGCTTTTCCTGGTCAGCAGCTCCTTCATATACTTAATGTATGAGGGCATTTGTTGGAGGGCCTTGATGAATGGTATGTTTACATGGAGAGATGCAAATATGTCAAGAAACCTTGAGTAATTCTCTTCTCTACACCACCATTGAGTAATTGGGGAAAAGGTGCATAGAGTCTTATCAGCTCCTTCTGTGAAATCTTGGGTGCTTGGTGCTCCTCTTCCTGTTTCTCTGCTGATGTATCTCCAGGTTGTTCTAATGGTTTGTTCGGTTCGTCCTCGGTCTCCTTATTACTTAAAGTGACCATCTTGCAATCTTCCCATCTTACTTTCTTTGCTTCACCTCTCGGGTTTTTTTCTGTGTCACTTGGGAAGCTGTCTGTAGGTTTGGGAATCTGCTCAGAGAGGTATCCCACTTGAAATTCTAGCCTCTTGATTGTGTCTCCCTGATTCTTGATATTGGCTCGCACCTCCTCCTTGAACACCTTGTTATCTTGAATCTCTTTGCATATACCTTCAAGTAGTTTCTCAATCCTTGAGAGTCTGTCATCAGATGATGGTGGGTTGGGATTGGATGGATGAGAAGGGTTATCTTGGTTTTGGTATGGATGTGGAGAGGTGTTGTTAGGGTGGTGTTGATATGATCTCCGTGTGAAATGTTGGTGAGCTGCATGGTTGTTGGGGTTGTGACATCTCAGATCTTGGCCTTGATCTTGTTGATTTCCCCACCCAAAGTTTGGGTGATTCCTCCAACCAGGGTTGTAGGTCTTGGAGTATGGATCATGGGTCTGCCTGGGTGAGTTTCCAATGTAGTTGGCTTGTTTATGCTCACCTTCTGCCTCTGCATTCACCCCATCTTGGGTTGTTGATGAGGTGGTGATTGCTGCTACTTGGTTCCTCTCCATCTTCTTGGTGAGGTCGGCCAGCTGCTTGGTAATAAGCTTGTTTTGGGCCAGCAGTGCATCCACATTGTTTAGCTCCATCACTCCTCTAGTGTTGCCTCTTTCAGAAGCATAGAAGTAGTCATTCTCTGCTACAGTCTCAATGACATCTATGGCCTCCTCAATGGTCTTCTTTTTGTTCAGAGATCCCCCAGATGAGTGGTCTACTGCCTTTTTTGATTCATAGGAGAGGCCTTCATAGAAAATGTGTAGCTGCACCCATTCATTGAACATATCTGGTGGACACCTTCTTATCAGGTCCTTAAACCTCTCCCATGCTTCGTAGAGAGTCTCACCATCTTGTTGCCTGAAAGTTTGAACCTCAGCTCTCAACCTGTTGATTCTTTGAGGAGGATAGAATCTTGCCAAGAATTTGTTCACCACATCTTCCCAGGTTGTTAAGCTCTCCTTCGGGAAGGACTCCAACCATTTAGATGCTTTGTCCTTGAGTGAGAAGGGAAATAAGAGTAGTCTATAGGTGTCAGGATGAACACCGTTAGACTTCACAGTATCACATATCCTCAAGAAGGTGGTTAAATGTTGGTTTGGGTCTTCTTGGACACCTCCTCCAAATGAACAGTTGTTCTGAACAAGGGTGATGAGCTGTGGCTTTAGTTCAAAGTTGTTGGCATGTATGGTTGGCTTTTGAATGCTACTCCCACAGTTTCCTGGGTTTGGGTTGATATAAGAGCCTAAAACTCTTCTCTCCTGCCCAGCATGATTTGCTAGACCTTCTCTGCTATGGTTGTGAGCCTCTTCTTCATGATGGTTCCCCATATTTTCATCCATGTTTGGTTCAAAATACTCCTCTTCTTCCTCCACACCAACTACTCATTTTCCTCTTGCTTCCCTCCTTAATCTTAAGAAGGTCCTCTCAGGTTCAGAATCAAAGGAAGTTGAAGCCCCGCTTCTTCTCCCTGTCATACAACCAACAAGGCGCAAGCAAGGAAATAGATGCAGAAAGTATTTCTGTTAGAATTGCTGTTAGTGTGAGTGATGCAATATATCAAACAGTTAGTGGGTTAGTGGACTGAATTGTAAACAACTAAGAAAATGGGTAGGGAAAAGGGGAGAAAATAACTAAAACTGAAAGTAAATTACTCAAACAGAATTTTAAATCAAACAAAAGAAAAATGCTCAATCTAGTTATCCTCCAATTTAATCATTGTTGATACAAAATCAATCCCCGGCAACGGCGCCATAAACTTGATGCACGGAAACTTGTCTCTCAACAATTTTCCTTTGGCAAGTATACCGAATTGTCGTCAAGTAAAAACTCACAATAGAGTGAGGTCGAATCCCACAGGGATTGATTGGTCAAGCAACTTTAATTAGAGGAATGTTCTAGTTGAACTAAGCAGAATTAGATTTGAGATTTGCAGAAAATTAAATGAAGGGAAAGTAAATAGCAGAAAACGTAAATGCTGGAAATAAAGAGCTGAATGTAAATAGCGGAAAGTAAATTGCAGAATCTTAAATGGGAATGGGGAAGATGCTCATAAAAGTAGATTGCAGAATTTATAGAGAATGGGTAAGATCAGAAATGGGGAATTCATTGGGCTTAGGAGATGTTGCATTCTTCGGATCAAGTTCATTTTTATCTCTTCCTCAATCAATGTATTCATTGATCTTCTTGGCAATCTTAAGTGATCGAATTTCAATTTTTTGGTAATTCAATCTCTCAAATCTTGATCAATAGCCAATTCCTTGGTCAATTGCTCATGAGAAGAGATGAAGTGTGGTCACTGATTATACCACATGTATTTCCAAATCAAAGTGTTGATAGGATTATATGTCACTATATCCATCCAAACCCCAATTTGGTCCAACATGAGAAAGCATTTCTAGCATGATCTCTTCATTCCTCTTCTAAAGTTCTAAAGAGATCCAAGTATGAATAGCTTCTTTTCCAAGATAACTACCCAATTGAATGAAGATTGAAAGCTTTCTAGTAAAATCAAGAGAAAAGATAGAAGAAGAATAATGAAAACTAATATTGATCCATCAAATTACAACAGAGCTCCCTAACCCAATGAAAGGGGTTTAGTTGTTCATAGCTCTGGGAATGAAAAGCATAGATGGAGAGTACATTCTAAGAATTTAACTAAAAGTTGTAGAGAAAGTAAAATACAGAGAGTAGTTCTCAAATTTCCAACCTCCTTTTTTATTCAAAACTACCCCTATATATACTACTCTTCTGATCTTCTAGTTGGTTCTTCAAATCTTGGATATGGGCCTTTGGATCTTGAGTTTGAAGCAGTTATCCTCTTCAGTGGGCTTAGCTTTACTTGCAGAGAGAAAGTATAAAGTAGGCAGGGACTTTTAGCTTAGGACGTTAGTGGCGTTAACGTTAAGTGAAAGTGTGGGTTCGAGAACGTTAGTGGCAGTCACCTTTTTCACTAACGTTCCTAACCCAAGGGTGATCCACGTTAACTTTAACATTAGTGGCACCAACGTGACCACTAACGTTGCCTCTTGATCCTTCGCACACGTTATTGGGACTTACCTTTTCCAATAACGTTGAGAATCCTCCCTTCCCTACGTTAGAGTTCACGTTAGTGTGGCTAACGTGACCTTTAACGTAGGCTTGCCAAATCTTCGAAAACGTTAGTGACACTTACCTTTGTCAAAACGCCCCTACTTCCCACGTTAGAGTTCACGTTAACTAGGTTAACGTGGTTTCTAACGTGGTGGTGATAGCCATCTCCAACGTTAGTGACAAAGGTGAGTGTCACTAACGTTGGCTAATCATTTTTTCATCCACGTTAGCTTCCACGTTAACTAAGTTAACGTGGGAGTTAACGTTGCTCATAGTGGTTCATTCCAACGTTAGTCAAAAAGGTGAGTGTCACTAACGTTGGCGATTCTTGCTCCCTCCACGTTAGCTTCCACGTTAACTAAGTTAACGTGGCACCTAACGTGGCTCAAAGTGGCTTAGTCCAACGTTAGTGACAAAGGTGAGTGTCACTAACGTTGGCCATTCTTTTGCTTCCCCACGTTAGAGTCTACGTTAACTGAGTTAACGTGGCTCTTAACGTGGCCAATATGAGCTTGGTCCAACGTTAGTGACAAAGGTGAGTGTCACTAACGTTGGCTTCATTTCCTTCTTCCACGTTAGAGTTCACGTTAACTTAGTTAACGTGACTCTTAACGTGGGCTATGATGGCTTCAAGGACGTTATTAGCGATTACTTTTCTCATTAACGTTGCAAGTTAGCTCCCATCCCACGTTAGTGGTTACGTTAGTTAGACTAACGTGGCTGCTAACGTGGTTCTTCCTTACTTTCTTTATCCTGAAATCAAGCAATAGAGTGCATCAAAGTTCTAATCCAAATCATGAGACATGCATCATCCAGTTTGTCATACAATTCTTGCATAATTGTCATGAAATCATGTAAAGTGCACAATGTTTGCTTGAATCAAGATGTAAGTGAAATTCTACCCAAAACTTGCTTATTTCATAAGAAAATGCATGAAACTACCCTAAAACAGTAAAGAAAAGGTCAGTGAAACTGGCCAAAATGCCCTGGCATCATGCGAACGCACACTATGTGATGCTGGGCCAGACGCACGACGCGCTCGATGTAATCCACGCGCTCTGCTTGGGTGGCTGTGCGTATGCACAGGTAGCTGTGCACACGCACACATCTCTGAGCTCATCTCCTTTGATTTCTCTTGCTTCCTCCACTTTGCATGCTCTTCTTCCATTTTTTCCAATCCATTCCTTCCTTATATACCTGAAAGCACTCACAACCAACATCAAGGTATCTAATGAAATGCAAATGGAATAAAATAGATTAAATTAGGTATAAAAGAGTATATTTTCATGATCAAGCACAAATTGGAAAGAGAGATCAAAATCATGCTATTCAAGGGAATAAGTGTGAGTTTATGTGATGAAAATCCATTCAATTCTAACCAAAAATCATTATCAAATATGGATTCATCAATTTCCCCACACTTAAACACTAATATGTCCTCATGCTAAAGACACAAAGGAGATAGATGAAAGGGAAAATGACTTATGCTATATACTACTTAAATGCATGCAACTGTCCTAAGGTTAATCACAAATATATACTACGATGAGAGTGGGTAGAAACAAACCATGAAATTCCAATCCATCACAAGAAAGCTTTAAGGCCAATGCAAAGAGTTCATGCATTAAGATCAATGTCCAAAGAATTGAATTGAGTTTATCAAAACTATCCAGTTAAGCAACTTGCAAGAAGACGCAATATGAGGTGTAAAAACATGGAATTGAGCGATCGAACGCCTCACCGGATGTGTATCCACTCAATTTGCTCAGTATTTAGGGTTTAACCACTCAATTCTCCTTTTATCATGCTTTTCAAAGATTTGCAAGTCATCTAACAATCAACTAGTATTTAATGCATGAATAACAAGTATCATAAGGTCTTTAAAGGGATGTAATGGGGTTAGGGTTTAGGTAGGATGAATTATGGTCAAGTGGACTTAAAGAATTAGTTCTTTGATTAGCTTGAATGTCCACCTACTCCTACATCACCTATATACACATAACAATGCAACCTTCCCACCCGTTTCCTTTTTATATCTCATCTTACTCATGCATTTTCTTTTCAAACATGGCATATGCATCCTTTATTTATTCTTTTTTTTTACTTTGTTATGCACAAGTTTTTTTTTATATTGAACTATGACTGCATATGTTTCAATTAATGAAATGCATGAGCATTACCTAATTGCCAAAAATTTTCATGAGTTCATGCCTTTATCACCAATGCTTCCTAAATTTCCCCCATACTTAGAATTTACACACTAATTTACCCAAGCTAATCAAAGAGTAATTCAAGGACATCAATGGTTTTCTGCTTAAGGGAAGTAATGTGCTATTATTAGAACAAAAAGGGGATCCATAGGCTCAAAGGGGCTTCACAAAGGTGAGTGCAAGGGCTGGCCATATAGGTTAGTGGATTTATCATCAAAGACGGCCTCAATCATGCTAAATGCATCCAAACACAAATACAGGACATAAAGAATCATGCAAATCAATGATCACAATAAAAAAGGAGTACAATCACACACAAGAACAACATTATGGTTGAAAAATGCAACCATCTATTAAAGCTCAAATCTCACAAGGCTTGTTGTTCGAGCTCTTTTTTCCATGTTCTACAAACAAAATACTTCAAGCAAGTTGGTAAAACAATTTTTCCTCAATTCAATCAATGGTATGCCCTTAGAAAAGGATTTCATGGAAATTCCTTGGTGTTTCACCACTTATTCATCATATCATGCAAAATGAAAATATTAACTACTAACTATCCATAAACAATAAAGAAATATTCAGAACAAATCAAACAAGATGCAATAGAAATAAAGCTACTCAAAATGAAGAAAAAGTACTACAAGAAACATTGCAAAGTGTCTTTAAAAGAGAAACTTTTACCCCCCTTTGAAGTCATCGATCCTCCCCCACACTTAGATTGTGCATGGTCCTCCGTGCATGCTCACGTTCCAGGAGGATGAAGAGGGGGCCACCTTCAGCTGGTGGGCTTAGAAATGGGATGGTTAACTGCATCATGCTCCGCCCCAGCTAGCTCGGATGAAGTTATAGGAATTGGGTCGGGGTCTCTTCCTTCTAACTTTGCCGCTATCCACTCAAAACGTTTGTGCTCCAAATGCTCCATGTGGTGGATATCATGTAAGATGTCGCAGAATAGATCCGGAAGAGGACGGAGAAAAGGTAAAGCAGTTGATGGAGTTGGTAGACTTGATGGTGGTGCTATGGGTGTCTTCCTCTTGGAGGGGGTTATTTTTGTTGATCTCTCCAAATCTCCCCTCGGAATGAACTTGTTGCCTCTAGGAAACTCAAGCATTATATCCATTGGTCGCCTCTCTACCCCACTGTATTTGCTAACCGCATTACCATCGATGGAAATGGAATGTTGACATTCTTCTTCTCGATCAATTTCCAAATCGATTTGTGCAATAAGGGCAAGATGGCTATTTGTTTCCCTTGCATAATAGCCCAAAGTAGTAAAGCAGTTCTAAATCTCACATGGGTAATGTGGGTGCTTGGGATGATGTAGTCCGCCACAATCTGATGCCATATACGAGCTTTAGCATTCAATTCATAATATGCAATACTAGTGGAAACAGAATTCTTCCCTTTGCTATACTCTCAAGATGCACCAGGACGGCCTATTTTCTCAAGAATGGGAGTCAGAGATACTCTTCCTTCGAAGACATCCTCTTTTATCTTGGAGTATCCATCTTTCTCAAATAGAATGTGAGGGATGTTCAGGATAGCTTCTAGAGCTTGATTGGATGTATCCAACTGATGGTGGCAGAAATTGGCGAGTTAAGAATTGTTATAAGATATGCGTTGCAAGTATAGTTCTCAACCAACCAGAAATCCGCTTATCAATTTAAAAAGGGTGTCACAAAAATTAAAGTTAAAATACTGGGAGTATGAATCCCAGGTCGTCTCCTAACGAGTTGCAGGAAAGTGTGCTATTTTATTAATCAGATGGTTTTTAAAAAGATTTTAGTTGAATGACAGGAAATTAAATCAGAGAATTAATGTAATTTAAATAAAAGCCTTGACTGGGAGTAGATTAGTTGGAAGCCCTATTCTTGTTGCAGTACTTTCAATATTAATTGATAATTGGGGGTCGTTCTGTTTAGTTATCCCTTACTAGGTAAGGGAAAGTCAAACAAGTTAGAATGTAGTTTCTATTCACAAGTCCCAGTCTGCTTACTTGGAAGGACTAGCGTTAGTGACTAGAGAGCAATCTAACAATAAATCCAATTACAATTTCTCCTTTGAGCATTCCAACTCAAAGGTTCCTTTCAATCAACTCCCCATCAAGTTAGGGAACTACTCACTCATTGTGAATGTGGAATTCATAACATAGGAAAGGGAATTAAAGAAAGACATGATAAATAAAACTCAAAGGAATTAATTAAAAATAAAAATAACTCTTGTATTAATAAATTCTAAAATAATCCAATAGTAAAATTAAGTAAATTAAAGGACATGGAAGAGTAAAGCCAAGTAAAGAAAACGAACTAGAATGATGAAGTCTTGATGAGGTAATAACTCTTCTCAAAATCCCAATGCAAAAAGCAATAGAAATAAAAATCCTAAGAACTATGAATGTGTAGAGAGAAAAAAAAACCTAGCGGAGAGGAAAACTAGATCTGAAAAACTAAAACTATCTAGAATGAATGTTGTTGTTGGTCTTTGCATGTTCCTTGGCTCTAGTCTGCTTTTCCAGGCCGAAAACTGGGTCAAAATAGGGCCCAAAATCGTCTCCAGCGATTCTGCAGATTATGCAGATCACGCACGTCACGCGATCGCGTCATTCATGCGGACGCGTCATTCGGCGTTTTGCTTCTCCACGCGGACGCGTCGTCCACGCCTCCACGTCACTTATGCTATTCCAATCCGCGCGGTCGCGTGAGCCATGCGGCAGCGTCACTGCGATTTCCTCTCTTTCGCGTGGTCGCGTGAGCCATGCGGCCACGTCACTTCTCGCTGGTCATCTCCTTAATTTCTTGTGTTCCTTCCATTTTTTGCAAGCTTCCTTTCCAATCTCCAACTCATTCGTGCCCTATAAAGCCTGAAACACTTAACACACAGATCATGGCATCGAATGGAATAAAGGAGAATTAAAATACATAATTAAAAGTCTCTAGGAAGCAAGTTTTCAATCGTGTAATAATTTTAGGAAGGAAATATAAATGCATGCTGATTATATGAATAAGTGGGTAAAGATCATGATAAAACCACACAATTAAACACATTATAAACCATAAAATAGTGGTTTATCAACCTCCCCACACTTAAACATTAGCATGTCCGCATGCTTAGTTGAAGGAGATAAAATAAATGAGTAGGAACATGTGAAACTCATGCAATGCAATGCAACCTATATATGTAAATGCAACTATATGATTCTTGTCAACTAGATCAAAAGTAAATAAGCTCTTCAAAACAATTACAAATCAAATTCCACTAATTCAATTCTTATACAGTAAGAACAGATAAAAATGCAAGAAGATAGCTCATAAAAGCAGAGAACATAGAAATTCAAGCATGGAACCCTCACTGATGATGTATGTACACTTTAGTCTCTCTAGTGTATAGGGTCATCACTCTATCCTTCTCTAATCATGCTTTCCAAATTTTGTTCTTCTCCTGACCAGTCAACAACATTTAATATACCAATGCAAATATCATGAGGTCTTTTCAAGGTTGTAATGGGGCCAAGGTAAGGGTAAGGATACATATATGGCTAAGTAAGCTTATAACTTGAATCTTTAATTAACCCAAGCTTTAACATAACCTATATATATTCTATATAACTTTAGAATTCATACCTAGCTACCCAGAAATCTCTTTTACATTCCATACTCATGTTTCAACTTTTTATTTTAATTTTATCATACATACATTGATCTTTGAATTCTTAACTTAGCATTGGGGTAATTTTGTCCCCTTATTTAATTATTGAATATTTTTGGATTTTTTTTCTTTCATAAACATAAAAACATAAAAATAACATAGCTTATCAATGCACATAGATTTTTAATTCTTATAGTTTCACATGAGTAGGTATCCAAATTCCCATTATATTATCATGACACATTCCCTTATTATCTTTTGTTCCCACAATTTCCCATACTTAAATAACACACACAATTCTATCTTAAGCTAACCAAAGATTCAATTTGGGATATATACTTATTTTTCCACTTAAGGCTAGTAATGTGGTAAAATATAAAACAAATGGGATTTAAAGGCTCAAAGTGGCTAACAAAGGAAATTGAAAGGGGTAAGCTTAATTTGGATAAGTGGGCTAAACAAATAATGGCCTCAATCATATGCAAACATATAAATATAATAAACATTGGACATATAGGATGAAACAAAATATAGATTACAATTATAGAGAAGTAAACACACATGAATAAGATAATTATGGTTAAATAATGTAACCATTCATAAAGGCTCAAATCTCACAGGTTGTGTATTCTTTAGCTCAAAAATTATGTTCCAAATACAACTTCAAGCAAATTTAACATAGAAGTTTTGATTAAAATTAGTGAAATTTTGTTCCAAAGATAGGGTCTTAGAAGAAACTTATTGCCTTTTCAATCAAGCAAAACATGCATGCAACTAACCTATTACTATGCAATTTATCCTATTCTACATAAGAAAAATCTAACTAAATATCCTAATTTATTGGTGTTTGGGGAAGAGAAATTACCTCCGGAAGTCAGGTACTGACCGACCTCCCCACACTTAAGGCTTTGCACAGTTCTCGGTGCCATCTGTCAGGAACAAAGGTGGGTTGGTAGCAGTATCTCCATCGTCGGGGCCATCATGGCTCCCTGTGCTGGTAAAGAAAGTGGAGTCCGGGGTGTTTGAGTCCTTGAATTTTCCCATAATCAGCTCCTTGAGGTATGTGAATCGGCGCTTGTTACGGCGCTCTCTTATCTTAGTTTTCTGTTCCTACCGATCCAACCTTGCAAGTATCTGCTGGAGCAGTTGGTCAGTAGTGGGTGCTTATGGTGTTGAAGAAGGAATATCTTCAACTGGTTCAGTAGGCTGGCTGATAGTGGCTGCTGGAAGTCGAAAGTACTTCCCGTTAGGGACATACTGATCATCCCGGGGAAGCATGGCTTTGGTTTCCCCAGCTCTAAAGGAGACTCCAGCGGCTGAAATAAGATCTGAGACCACGGCGGGGAAAGGTAAGTTGCCCGCAATTTGTACGTGTCCCATGGCATTCCGGATATGTCTTGGTAGAATCAAAGGTTGGTCTGTAAGGATGCACCATAGAAGAACGGCCATGTCCGCAGTGAAGGATGATTCGTGAGTGCTCGGAAAGACGTAATGGGACATGATCTATGCCCATACGCGAGCCTCCAAGGTAAGTGCTGAAGCCGAAATTCCCTTAGGGCGGGTACGATGGTATCCATAGATCCATTGGCTGCCAAGTAGTGCGATAACTCTGAGAACAACGTCCCAGTCAAATTGGTACATCTGGCGCTTGAGTGCGGCTTCTTGAAAGGTGTCCAATCCTGCTGGAATAGGGGGAAGACTTAGAACTTTTTGAATGGCCTCTTCTGTAATGGGGACTTATTTCTGACGGACATAGACAGACTGCAGGGTTGGTAGGTGAAAGTTGGAGTAGAACTCGACTACCCAAGAAAGATTGACCTGCCTTGGCTGTCTCTGTAAGAAATCCCATTGTCTTCAGGCAATCTGTGGCTCAACAAAGGTAGCAATATTGGGCGGGAGGAGAAGAAGGTATTCGTTGTTGTAACTTCTTTCTGCCAAGATGGGGAACATCTGCTCACAGTAGCGATTGGGGAATCGTGCAGTGTCCTTTGCTGGGAAGGCTTTTTCTTTATCATCAACCTTTATAATCCTTTTAGATTTCTTTGTTGAGGGCTTTACTGCAGTTGAAGAGGGTTCTGCCACTAATGCTCTCTTGGTTCCTCTTCTTGCTGGTTGTTTAGGAGTAGCTTTCTCCTTTCCTTTCTTGGTGGCCATCTTGAAAAAAGAAAGATAAAGTAAATTAAATTCAAAGAGATAGAGCAAGGAAGAGGCCGGGAAAAGTGGTAATCAATGCACAATAAAGAAGAACGACCTGAACACATGGTCATGACTACATGTAAAAAGTTCATCAATGAAAATATAGCAAGTGCATGTGGGGACAATTAAATGCAAGGGGTTTATTGGCATGCAGGCAAAGGCATGAGTAGCATAGATCAAGCATTCAATGTCCAAGTGAGATTACCAAGTCTTTCAAACTAACAATTTGTTTGTAATAACAATTATATTAAATTAATAAAATATATAAAGGATTTTGTGAAAAGCAAGCATTGAAAAGTAGAATAAAGTAGAAAAATGCTTAATGCCATATGGGCCTTTTCACAAACACGTAGCATGCATGATAATTAAGTTATTGATAGTATGAAATTGAGCATGCAAGCATCCCTTGAAAAAGTAATATATAATTGTCAAACAAATTTATAACAATCCACAAGCATATAATAACTCACATAAATTTATAACACCAAATAAAAAGGAAAAAGAAAGGAAAAAGAAAATATAAATAGTGAAGGTAAAACGAAAAGAAAAGAAGATACATAAAAAAATAAGAAGAATAATAGAAAAGTAAGGAGGGAAGGAGAAAAAGAAAAACCTTGTTAATGGGGTGAGAGAGAGAGAGAGTGTGTGTAAAAAGTGAGAAAGAAGGAAGAAGGAAGAAGGGAAGAAAAAGAAATAAGGAGGGAAAAGAGAAAATAGGATTTGGGAAGAAAAAGATAAGATAATTGGCAAATCAGGAAAACTGTGCGGCGCAAGCGACGCGGTCGCGTGAGGCACGCGGTCGCGCGACTTGCGTTGAAACTGATTGACACGGTCGCGTCGGTCATGCGGTCGCGTCGATCATGCGGTCGCGTCGGTCACGCGGTCGCGTCGGTCACGCGGTTGCGTGACCCATTTTAGGCTAATGGCGCGAGGGTAGCCTAGCACTCACACAACTCTCTGTTCAAAATCATATTAGTGCCAAATTTTGGGTGATGCGATCGCGTGGGGCATGCGATCGCGTGAGTGGGCTTTTAGAAGGATATGACGCGGTCGCGTAGCTCACGCGGCCACGTGGGAAGGATTATGTGCTCAGCACCAATCCAGCACCACTCTAGCACAACATTCGGTCGTGCACCCTTGTTACGTCGAAATCCAGGTCACGTGGCCGCGTGGGGCATGCGGTCGCGTAGGAGGCCAATATTCCCATTCGACGCGGACGCGTCAGCGACACGGTCGCGTGGGGTGATTTGTGCCACGGGCACACCTCCAGCCACACTCCTGCGTGACTCTCTGTTTGTTTATTATTTTCTCCCATCTCCCTGCGACGCGGACGCGTCAATGATGCGGTCGCGTCGCGTAACTTTTTTTTTTAAATAAAAGTAAGCAAGTGCAGATGCACGAAATGTACTAATAAAGAGAAGAGTTATTGAATAATAAAATTAAAAGTAAAGAAAAGAACGATCATACCATGGTGGGTTGTCTCCCACCTAGCACTTTGCTTTAACGTCCGTAAGTTGGACGCTCCATAGCTCAGTCTTCGGCTATGTGGGGATCTTCCAAGAGGAAGATCTCGAGCTCCTTGTTTTTCTTCAGCTGCTCGCCATGGTACAACTTTAAACGATGTCCATTAACTTTGATAAGTTCAGAGCTTGAAGGATGGCTTAGGTGATAAACTCCGTACAGTTTGGCCTTCTCTACTCTGTATGGACCTTCCCATCTTGATCTCAACTTGCCTGGCATGAGCCTCAGTCGAGATTTGTAAAGGAGGACTAAATCCCCAGGTTGGAACTCTTTCCTCCTGATGTGCTGATCATGTACAGCCTTCATCTTCTCCTTGTATAGTCTTGAGTTCTCATAAGCTTCCAGGCGAAGGCTTTCCAATTCTTGCAATTGCAATTTCCTTTCAGCTCCGGCTTCCTCAATTCCCATGTTGCACTCCTTTACTGCCCAAAAGGCTTTGTGCTCTACTTCAACAGGGAGATGACAAGCCTTTCCATAAACTAAGCGGAAAGGACTCATCCCAATGGGTGTTTTGTATGCGGTTCTGTACGCCCAAAGTACATCTTGTAGCCTGGTGCTCCAGTCTCTTCTATGAGGTTTGGCTATCTTCTGCAAGATACGCTTCATCTCTCTGTTTGACACCTCGGCTTGCCCATTAGTCTGAGGGTGGTAGGCTGTTGCAACTTTATGAATTATCCCATGTTTCTTCATTAATCCTGTTAGTCTCCTGTTACAAAAATGGGTGCCTTGATCGCTCACGATTACTCGTGGTGATCCAAAGCGACAAATAATATGGTTTCTCACAAAGGAAACAACAGTGTTAGCATCATCAGTGCGGGTAGGAATTGCTTCCACCCATTTGGAAACGTAATCTACAGCTAACAATATATATAAATAACCATTAGAATTTAGAAATGGACCCATGAAGTCAATGCCCCAAACATCAAAAATTTCACAAAAAAGCATAATTTGTTGAGGCATCTCATCCCTCCTGGATATATTACCAAATTTCTGGCATGGGAAACAAGATCTACAAAATTCAGCAGCGTCTCTAAAAAGAGTAGGCCACCAGAATCCACAGTCTAAGATTTTTCTGGCAGTCCTTTGAGGGCCAAAATGTCCTCCACTCTCAGATGAGTGACATGCCTCTAAGATGGACTGGAATTCTGATTGAGGCACACACCGTCTAATTACCTGGTCAGCGCCACATCTCCATAAATATGGGTCATCCCATATATAATATTTAGACTCACTTTTCAGCTTGTCTCTTTGATGCTTAGAAAAATTTGGAGGAAAGGTGCGGCTAACTAGATAATTAGCTACAGGTGCATACCAAGGGACTATCTCAGATACTGCTTGAAGGTTATCAAATGGGAAATTATCAGCTATAGGAGTGGAGTCATCTGTAATATGTTCAAGGCGACTCAAGTGGTTTGCCACTAAATTCTGGTTACCACTCCTGTCCCTAATTTCCAAATCAAATTCTTGTAATAGCAGTATCCAACGTATAAGTCTTGGTTTGGACTCCTTTTTAGCTAATAAATATTTTAGAGCTACGTGGTCTGAATACACTACTACTTTAGTACCAAGTAAATAGGCTCGAAAATTATCCAGAGCAAAAACAATAGCAAGAAGCTCTTTCTCGGTGGTAGTGTAATTAGACTGAGCAGCTGACGAGAGAACTTTTGCGTAGTCTAGAAATTTGCGAATAAATCCTCGTTGCAAGTATAGTTTCTAAACCTTCAAAAGTCCTTTCATACAAACGTTTTGGTTGTCACAAGTAACAAACCCCTAAATAAATTGTTAACCGAAGTATTCAAACCTCGGGTCGTCTTCTCAAGGAACTGCAGGGAAGTATGTTTTTATTATTGGTTATGGAGATTGTAAATTCGGGGTTTCAAGAATGAGGAACAAATATGACAAATAATTTAAATAGCAATTAAAATAAATAAATACTGTAAAGCAAACTTTTGGCAAGGGATGAGAAATTGGAAGTCCAAATTAGTTATCCTTCTCAATAATAAAGAAGATTGAATCTTAATTCCACTTAGTTAACCTTTGCTAAAGCAAAGGAAAGTCAAGGGATTAATTAGTTTGACCTTCGAATCCTATTTATTTCCTAAGAAAAGATTGGGATTATTAAAAGTCAATTCAATTAGCAAAGATAACAGTTATCAATTATGTTGAGCTAAGATAACTCCTGAGTTACTGATTTCTTAACCAAGACCAAAAGGGAAAAAAGTAAATTTGCTGGAATAAAAATGTCTTCATATTGAAAGCAATGGTGATATAAATAAAAGAAAGCAATAATAAACTGAAATACCTCAAATAACATTAATTCAAATAATCTGGAACATAGAAGAATTCATAAATTAAATGGAAAAAGTAAATAATCAACTAAAGTAATGGAATGAATAAAAGTGAAAGGGAAGCTTAAAGTAAAGGAACATTAAACCTGGGATCGAGAGTCACTCCTAAAACTAAGAGAAATCCTAAATCCTAAGAGAGAGATGAGAGAACCTCTCTCAAAACTAAATCTAAATCATGAGAAGTAACTAAATTGGCGAGCTCCCTTTGAATGGATGCATTCCCTCACTTCATAACCTTTGGTCTATGCCTTCTAGACTTGGATTTGGGCTAAAAAGGGCTTCAGAAATTGCTGGGAGCGTTTTCTGCAATTTCTGGTGCGTGGCCTCTGTCACGCGTCCGCGTGGGTCACGCGGTCGCGTCATTCGGAGCTTTTCTTGTCATGCGGTCGCGTCAGTCATGCGGCCGCGTCGCTGTTGATTCGCGCTTGGCATGCGTCCGCGTCGCCCATGCGATCGCATGGATACCAGTTTCTCCAAAAACTCCGTTTTGTTCATTCCTTCCATTTTTTGTATGTTTCCTTTCCATCCTTTGAGTCATTCCTGCCTTAGAAGGTCTGAAACTACTCAACACACTAATCACGGTATTGAATGATAATAATGGTAATTAAAATAATTAATTTTAAGCATAGGAAACATGTTTTTCACATACATCACATAATAAGGAAGGAGAAGTAAAATCATGCAATTAATATGAATAAGTGGGTGAAGGATTGAATAAATCACTCAATTTAAGCACAAAATATATCATAAAATATGGGTTTATCAACGGCATCTAAAGTTTTAGACGCATAAGCAATAACGAAAGGATCCTTACCTTCACGCTGAGCCAGTGCTGCTCCTACGGCATGGTTGGAAGCATCACACATTATTTCAAATGGTTGGCTCCAGTCTGGTCCTCTCACAATTGGAGCTTGAGTCAGGGCGGTTTTCAGCTTATCAAACGCTTGTTTGTAATTTTCACTGAACTCGAACTCAATATCTTTCTGCAGTAGTCTGGATAAGGGAAGTGCTACCTTACTGAAGTCCTTAATGAATCTCCTGTAAAAACCTGCATGGCCAAGAAATGAACGGACTTCCCTCACAGAAGAGGGGTAAGGTAAACTAGAAATGACATCCACCTTTGCTGAATCTACAGAAATGCCAGTATTAGACACAACATGTCTGATGAGAGAACTTTTGCGTGGTCTAGAAATTTGCGGATAAATCCTCGTTGCAAGTATAGTTTCTAAACCTTCAAAAGTCCTTTCATACAAACGTTTTGGTTGTCACAAGTAACAAACCCCTTTTAAAATTGATAACCGAGTATTTAAACCTCGGGTCGTCTTCTCAAGGAATTGCAGGGATGTATGTTCTTATTATTGGTTATGAGTTTGTAAATTGGGAAAATTTGGAGTTTGGGCAAAGGGCACAGATATATTAAATGACAAGTAAAATAAATAAATAACTATAAACTAAACTCTTGGCAAGGTAAGAGAAATTGGAAGTCCAGACCAAGTTATCCTTATCAATGATAATGAAAATTGAATCTTAATTCCACTTAGTCAACCTTTACTAAAGTAAAGGAAAGTCAAGGGACTAATTAGTTTGATCTTCGAATCCTATTTATTTCCTAAGAAAAGATTGGGATTATTGAAGTTCAATTCAATTGGCAAGATAGCAATTAACAATTATGCTGTTGAGTTGGATAACTCCTGAGTTACTGATTTCTTAACCAAAACCAAAAGGGAAAAAGTAAATCTACTGGAATAAAAATGCATTCAGATGTAAAGCAACAATAACAGCAATCATAAATTGAAATACCTCAAATAACATTAATTAAGAAAATTATATGTAACATGGAAGAGTTCATAAATTAAATAAAAATAAAGAACCTGGGATTGAGAGTCACTCCTAAAACTAAGAGAAGTCCTAAATCCTAATCCTAAGAGAGAGGAGAGAACCTCTCTCTCTAAAAACTATATCTACTCCTAAAATTGTGAATATGAAGGCCTCTTATGAATGAATGCAATCCCTCACTTTATATCCTCTAATCTGTGTTTTCTGGGCCGCGAACTGGGTCAGAAACAGTCCAGAATTCGCTGGTTTCGAATTTTAATGCGTTGATTTCCATCACTGCGACGCGGCCGCATGGATCACGCGGTCGCGTCACCTAGCGTCAGAGGAACTATAGCATATTATATATTAAATCGAAGCCCCGGACGTTAGCTTTCCAACGCAACTGGAACCGCGTCGTTTGGACCTCTGTAGCTAAAGTTATAGCCATTTGAGTTTGAAGAGGTCAGGCTGGACAGCTTAGCAATTTCTCTAACTTCTTGTATTCCTTCCACTTTTGCATGCTTCCTTTTCATCCTCTGAGCCATTCCTGCCCTGTAATCTCTGTAATCACTTAACACACATATCAAGGCATCTAATGGTAATAAGAGAGGATTTAATATTAGCAAATGTAAGATCAAAGAAGCATGTTTTCCATCAAAGCACATAATTAGGAAGGAAATATAAAACCATGCAAATATTATGAATAAGTGGGTAAAGAGTATATAAAAACCACTCAATTGAGCACAAGATAAACCATAAAATAGTGGTTTATCAATCTCCCCACACTTAAACACTAGCATGTCCTCATGCTAAGCTCAAGAGAAGCTATAAAGAAATGAAGAGGAAGGTAAGAATGTATGAAATGCAACCTATCTATATGAATGCAACTACATGCAAAATATTTCTACCTACTTAGTTAAAAGTAAACAAATCTTTCAAGAGGAAATATGAACTGGATTTCACTAATTCAAATCATGAAAATGAAGTACAAATAGACTTGCAAGAATAAAATAGCTCATGAAAGCAGGGAACAAGGGATTGAGCATCGAACCCTCACTGGTAGTGTATACACTCTAATCACTCAAGTGTTTAAGGTTCGATTCTCTTCAATTCTCTACTAACCTTGCTTTCTAAGGCTTGCTCTTTATCTAACAATCAACATAAATTTAATGCACAAGTACACAAATCAAGAGGTCTTTTAAGGGTTGTAATGGGGTTAGGGTCAAGGTAGGATTGTATTTGGCCAAGTGGACTAAAATCTGAATCCTTAATTAACTTAAACTTTCCACCTAACTTAAACAATCCATGTAATCACAATACAAATTCTAACTATCCATCAACCATGTTTTCCACATTATTCATGCATTCTAATTTCAAGTACAGCACATATGCATTGCTTTCCTCACTTACTTTGGGGCATTTTGTCCCCTTTTATTATTTGCTCTTTTTCTTTTCTTTTTCTCCTTTATTTTTCTTCTTCGTTTTTTTTTATATTATTTTTTTTCAATGCATATGATTAAAGTATTGAATGCATGAACATATTCTCAACATTCTAACATACTCAATTCTCAAACCAAATGTTTCCAAATTTGCTTCCCCACACTTAATTTATGAGCACTATCACTAGTCTAAGCTAACTAAGGATTCAAATTAAGAACATTATTGTTTTCCGCTTAGAGTTAATGATGTGCTAAAGTAAGGAACAAAGGGGTATAATAGGCTCAAATTGGTTTGCAAAGGATAATGAAAGGTAAGGCCATATGGGTATGTAAGCTCAGTGAAACAAAGGCCTCAATTATGTAAGTGTATGCATACATCAAATTATGGAAATATAGAATTAAGAAAGACAAAGATCACAATTTTAGAGAGAAAAATACACACTAAAACAGAATTTTGGTTGATAAAATGCAACCAATTCAAATAGGCTCAAAAATCTCACAGGTTTTGTGTGTTCGAGTTCTAAACCATGTTCCAGTATAATATCTCTTCAAACAAGTGTAACATTAAATTTTATTCAAATTAGTGAAATTCTCTAAAAATTTTCTTGAAAAAGAAAATATTACTTCAACCAAGTGGTAAAATATGCAAAAATCAAACAAACATGCAAATGCAACAACTAATCTACGAAGAAAATTTAAACATTGGTGTTTGAGACAAGAAAGTACTAACCCATGGAGATCGGTATCGACCTCCCCACACTTAAAGATTGCACCGTCCTTGGTGCATGCTAAGATGTGCAAGTGGATGGGGGTTGTGGTTTCTCAGCTGGGCTCTTTTTTTGTTCCTTTCCTTGCCGGCGGTTTGGGAGTAGCTTTCTCCTTTCCTTCCTTGGTGGCCATCCTGAAGAAGGGAAGAAAAATTAAATTAAATTCAAATAGATATATAGCAAGGAAGAGAATGGAAGAGTGGTGATGGATGCACATTAGGATGTAATTGACATTAACACATGCTCTCGAGTACATGTGAAAAGCCAGCAATGAAAAATAGCCAGTGCATCGAAAGATAAGTGGATGCAGGGTGTTTATTGGCATGCCGGAAAAGGGCATGAGTAGCATAGACCAAGCATTACTTGTAATAAATTACCATGTTTGTATTGACAATTATATTCAATTAAAATAGTAAAGGGAGTTTATGAAAAGCAAGCATTAAATAGTATAAAGTATAATAGAGAAGAGCATAATGCCATATGGGCTTTTTCACAAACACATAGCATGTATGGTAAATAAGCTATTTGAAAGTATTAAATTGAACATGCAAGCATCCTTTAAAAAAAGTAATATATAATTGTCAAATAATTATGCAATAATCCACAATGACCCAAATAAGATTCCAACACCAGTGAAAATAATGCAATGAATGAAATATGCAAATAAATGAAGTAAAATAAAATGAAAGATAAGAAGAATGAGAAGGGAAAGAAAGAGAGGAGAAGTAAGTAAGAAATAAGGAGGGAAAAGAGAAAATAGGATTTGGGAAAGAGAAAGACAAGATATTTTGGCATATGAGGTTAAGGTGTGCGACGCTGGCGACGCGGTCGCGTGGGTGACGCGGCCGCGTGGGTGACGCGGCCGCGTGGTGCACAATAAGGTCAGGTGACGCGGACGCGTGGGGCACGTGATCGCATGACTTGATTTGTGCTAGTGGCACGAGTGCAGCCTCGCGGTCGCACAACTCTCTGTTCAAAACTTAGTATTGCCAAAATCTTGGGTGACGCGGTCGCGTGGTTGACGCGATCGCGTGAGTGGCCATCATGGGATATGACGCGGACGAGTGGGGCACGCGTTCGTGTGGTGAGGCTTGGGCTTCCAGCACGATTCCAGCCCAACTCCAGCTCAACTTTCGGCCATGCACCCGGGTGACGTCGATTTTCAGGTCACGCGGCCGCGTGGGTGACGTGGTCGCGTGGGAGGCCATTATTCCCAGGTGACGCGGTCGCGTCAGCGACGCGGTCGCGTGGGGTGATTTGTGCCATTGGCACGCCTCCAGCGCTGCTCCTTCGAAACTCTCTGTTCATATTAATATTATCTCCCACCTCCTTGCGACGCGGACGCGTCGCTGATGCGGTCGCGTCGCGTGCTCGCTCTTTTTTTTTTAATCTAAAAATATGCAGAATGCAGTGTTAATATGAATGTGATGCAAAACTCCAGGTTCAATAAAATAAAATAAAATAAAACTCGAAAACAAATAAAACTAAATAAAAATGAAAAAGAACGATCATACCATGATGGGTTGTCTCCCACCTAGCACTTTTAGTTTAAGTCCTTAAGTTGGACATTTGGTGAGCTCCCTGTTATGGTGGCTTATGTTTGTATTCATCCAGGAATCTCCACCAATGTTTGTAATTCCAGTAGCCTCCGGGATCCCAAACTAAGCATGTAAAGCCCTTAAGAAGCTTCAAACAGATTCTTAGGCTCCCGGGGCAACAAGTGTCAGAGCAGATTCCAGGATCCCAAATCTTGCTTTTACACCCATCTTTATCGGGATCTGTATTTTTCCAATTGGGTGATAAGTAATTTGAATTCTCACTGCAGCTACCAAACAGCTTCCTAGACCCATTCAATTGAGCTCTACACCAACCTTTGCATTTAAACTTAAAGCTTCCAACCATGATGAACCTTGCAGGACAATTCTTACCACTGGCCATCTTCCTCTTACTCTTAATATCACAAAGAGCTCTGAGTTGACCATCCGTCTCCAGTAGCCCATATTTAAGTGGGATTAGAAAGCTATAGGATATGAATTTTACCCACTTGAATGTTGTGAAGGATGATGGCAACTTAGGGGGAGGTATTTTTAATGAAATTGCAAGCTCCACTCCCTTGTGCTCTTCTTTGATAATTACCACTTCTTTGCAAGCTTCTTCAATTTCAACCTCTTCCTCTTGGTAGCTTTCTTCCGGTTCAATCTCCTCTTCATTGCTTTTCAAGGGCATGGGAGGTTGTACTTCTTTTTCTTGAATCTCCATCTCTTGATCAACCTCTTCCAAGTCTTCAACTATGATATGCTTTGGAGGTTGTACACCCTCCTCAGCATCAAATTCAACCGTCTTGGAAAGAGGTTCTATGACTGGACTTTCCCATGGAGGTTCTGCATCTCCTAAGTGTTCAACCACTTCTTCTTCTTCTTGAACAATGACAGCGTCTTCTACTTGTTCTAGTACGAATTCATTCTCTGTCTTGTCCACTGGGGTTTTTTGTATTTCCTTCATGCTACGCTCTTCACTAGACTGTCCACATGGGGCTGTGACTGATCCTTGTGTATTTAAGCGCCTAGAAGCCCATTGAATTAATGCTTGCCCCAGTTGTTGAGTGGTTGCCTGAAATCGATCCACTGTTTCCTTGAAACGATCCTTTGTCTCTTGATGCACTCGGCTTTCATAAGTAGGATCATAGTGCTCTTGAATTGATGGATATGGAGATGATGAATATTGAAGTGGTGGTTCTTGGGAGTAATTGGGTTGGAATTGGGGTGGTTCTATATATGGTTCATATGGCTCATAAGGTGGTTGGTATGGTGGTTGAGGGTTAGGGTCATATGGAGGTGAATGGCGGAAAGGGGCTTGTGAGTTTGGTGGTCCAAAGTTATGTTGAGGAAAGGGTTCATAGGCATATGGTGGTGGTTGTTGATAGTCCATTGGAGGTGGTTGTTGCCATGAGGATTGATCAAGTCCTTGTGGCTCCTCCCATCTTTGATTGTTCCAACCTTGATGCCTGTTTCTCATTGTAATTTCTTCTTCCTGCAACATAATTGTAACTAGACTCATAGCCAAAGGGGTGAGAGTTCATAGTAGTAAATAAAAAATTAAAAATAAAAATAAAAATAAATTTAAATTAAAAGGTTATTTAAATTTTGAATTTGAAATTTGAAAAATTTTTTTAAATTTAAATTTTGAAAATTTTTAAATTTGAATTTTGAAATTTGATTTTTGAAATAAGATAAGATAAGATAAAAGTTTTAAAACTAAAAATCTGAATTTTTTTTTTCGAAAAAATAATAAAAAATATTTTTGAATTTAATGTGGAAAGAGAAAAACAATAAAATGACACCAAATTTCAAATTTTTAGATCAAAACGAAGAAAACAATTAAGAACAGCTTGAAGGTCAAGATGAACGCGAAGAACAACTTGAAGATCAAGATGTGACTAAGAACAAATTTTTGAAAAAAATTTTTTTTTATTAACTAAATAAAAACCAATAACCTCTTAATTTATGAAAAAGCAAAAATAAAAACAAAAATAAAAACAAATAAACAAGCAAAAATCAAAAAAATATTTACAATAACCAATAATAAGGCACACGTTTGCAATTCTCCGGCAACGGCGCCATTTTGATGAGAAACTTTTGCGTGGTCTAGAAATTTGCGGATAAATCCTCGTTGCAAGTATAGTTTCTAAACCTTCAAAAGTCCTTTCATACAAACGTTTTGGTTGTCACAAGTAACAAATCCCTTTTAAAATTGATAACCGAGTATTTAAACCTCGGGTCGTCTTCTCAAGGAATTGTAGGGATGTATGTTCTTATTATTGGTTATGAGTTTGTAAATTGGGGAAATTTGGAGTTTGGGCAATGGGCACAGATATATTTAAATGACAAGTAAAATAAATAAATAACTGTAAACTAAACTCTTGGCAAGGTAAGAGAAATTGGAAGTCCAGACCAAGTTATCCTTATCAATGATAATGAAAATTGAATCTTAATTCCACTTAGTCAACCTTTATTAAAGTAAAGGAAAGTCAAGGGACTAATTAGTTTGATCTTCGAATCCTATTTATTTCCTAAGAAAAGATTGGGATTATTGAAGTTCAATTCAATTGGCAAGATAACAATTAACAATTATGCTGTTGAGTTGGATAACTCCTGAGTTACTGATTTCTTAACCAAAACCAAAAGGGAAAAAGTAAATCTACTGGAATAAAAATCCCTTCAGATGTAAAGCAACAATAACAGCAATCATAAATTGAAATACCTCAAATAACATTAATTAAGAAAATTATATGTAACATGGAAGAGTTCATAAATTAAATAAAAATAAAGAACTTCGGATTGAGAGTCACTCCTAAAACTAAGAGAAGTCCTAAATCCTAATTCTAAGAGAGAGGAGAGAACCTCTCTCTCTAAAAACTACATCTACTCCTAAAATTGTGAATATGAAGGCCTCTTATGAATGGATGCAATCCCCCACTTTATAGCCTCTAATCTGTGTTTTCTGGGCCGCGAACTGGGTCAGAAACAGTCCAGAATTCGCTGGTTTCGAATTTTAATGCGCTGATTTCTGTCACTGCGACGTGACCGCATGGATCACGCGGTTGCGTCGCCTAGCGTCAGAGGAACTATAGCATATTATATATCAAATCGAAGCCCCAGACGTTAGCTTTCCAACGCAACTGGAACCGCGTCATTTGGACCTATGTAGCTAAAGTTATAGCCATTTGAGTCCGAAGAGGTCAGGCTGGACAGCTTAGCAATTTCTCTAACTTCTTGTATTCCTTCCACTTTTGCATGCTTTCTTTTCATCCTCTGAGCCATTCCTGCCCTGTAATCTCTGAAATCACTTAACACACATATCAAGGCATCTAATGGTAATAAGAGAGGATTTAATATTAGCAAATATAAGATCAAAGAAGCATGTTTTCCATCAAAGCACATAATTAGGAAGGAAATATAAAACCATGCAAATATTATGAATAAGTGGGTAAAGAGTAGATAAAAACCACTCAATTGAGCACAAGATAAACCATAAAATAGTGGTTTATCAATGTCCTAGTACAATACCTTGTTTTACCATAAAGTGACATTTCTCAAAATTTAATACAAGGTTTGTATTGACACATCTATCCAATACTCTAGATAATCCATCTAAGCAAAGGCTAAAGGAATCGCCGTATACACTAAAATCATCCATAAAAACCTCTATATAGTCCTCAATAAGATCAGAGAAAAGGCTCATCATGCACCTCTGAAAAGTAGCTGGTGCATTGCACAAGCCAAAGGGCATTCTCTTGTAAGCATAAGTCCCAAAAAGACATGTAAAAGTGGTCTTTTCCTGATCCTCAGGAGCTATATGAATATGGAAATAACCTGTGTAACCATCTAAAAAATAATAATGTGATTTACCTGACGGGCGATCCAGCATTTGATCAATGAGTGGAAGAGGATAGTGATCCTTGCGGGTTGCTTGGTTGAGGCATCTGTAGTCAATCCCAAAAAGACATGTAAAAGTGGTCTTTTCCTGATCCTCAGGAGCTATATGAATATGGAAATAACCTGTGTAACCATCTAAAAAACAATAATGTGATTTACCTGACGGGCGATCCAGCATTTGATCAATGAATGGAAGAGGATAGTGATCCTTGCGGGTTGCTTGGTTGAGGCATCTGTAGTCAATGCAGACCCTCCAGGCGTTCTGAACTCTGGTTGTCAGGAGCTCTCCATGCTCATTCTTCACTGCAGTGACTCCAGACTTCTTTGGCAGCACTTGTACTGGGCTTACCCATTCACTGTCTGAGATGGGATAGATGATATCTGCCTCTAGTAGTCTGGTCACCTCCTTTTTGACAACCTTTAAGATAGTGGGGTTCAGTCTTCTCTGGGGTTGACGGACAGGTCTTGCTCCCTCTTCTAAAAATATTCTATGCTCACAGACTTGAGGGTTGATGCCTACTATGTCTGCCAAACTCCAACCAATCGCCTTCTTGTGCCTCCTCAGCACACTAAGTAACTGCTCTTCTTGTTGAGAAGTAAGTTCCCTTGCAATGATAACTGGAAACCTCTGCCCATCTTCAAGGTAAGCATATTTGAGGTGTGGAGGAAGGGGTTTTAATTCTAACTTCTGATCATGGTCAGGCTCTGGGTTGTCTGGAGCTGGTAACAATGGCAAAGCACTGTCATTGTCCTCTGAGAATGTCCCCACACTTGGACCTTGTCCTGTGTGCTTCTCTTCAAATTTCTCGTGATGGACTTCAGCCACGGTTTCATCTATAATGTCACACTTGAGGATAGAGTGATCCTCCGGAGGATGCTTCATAGCTCCATTCAGATTGAAGATCACTACTCGGCCATCTATTTCAAAAAAGTATGTTCCTGAAAAAGCATCTAATTTAAACCTTGAGGTCTTCAAGAATGGCCTTCCGAGTAGGATTGATGATGGCTTGTCTGAGTCATTTTGGGGCATTTCCAGGATATAAAAATCAGTGGGAAACGTGAGTCCCTTAATGCCCACTAATACATCTTTAGCAACTCCAGCCATTGTAATAATGCTTTTATCTGCTAACACAAAATGAGCTGCCGACCTTTTTAAGGGAGGGAGCCTCAAATATCATATATAGACAAAGGCATTATACTCACACATGCTCCTAAATCACACATGCAATCAGAAAATACTACACCACCAATAGTATAATTAACCATACAAGGACCTGGGTCACTACACTTTTCAGGTAGGCCACCCATTAAAGCTGATATGGAACTTCCTAAAGGAATAGTTTCTAATTCATTAATTTTGTCCTTATGTATACATAAATCTTTTAGAAACTTTGCATACTTAGGTACCTGTTGAATAACATCAAATAGAGGAACAGTTACCTCAACCTTTTTGAATATCTCTACCATTTTTAGATCAGGTTCCAGCTGCTTCCTGGGATTCCTTGCAAGTTGTGGAAATGGAATAGGAGTGGTGTCTTCTGCAGTGTCTGCGCCTTTTGATGCTTCCTCCTGTGGTTGAGCTTCTTCTTTTTCAGCTATGTCCTGTATGTCATCTTTCTCTTCAACATCTTCTATTTCCACTACCTCTTCAGCTGAGGTGTGTTCTGGTGGGCTTGGCTCCTCCTGGTTCCTCTCCTGCAGTGTGGTTCCGGACCTTAGGGTGATGGCATTAATACCACCCTTGGGATTGGGTAATGGTTGAGAGGGAATTCTACTGGAGCTCAAAGGTTGGTTATTGGAGTTATTCATTGATCCAATCTGGGAGACAAGAGCTTGCAAAGTAACGTTCAGACCATTCAGAGTGGCATTAATGTTATTTTCTATGGTCTGTTATCTCTGATCAATAGATTGTTGTAAGTCATCATTGGCAGAAGAAGAAAGATAAGTAATTTGAGAGGTCTGCTGTTGGGTATTCTGTGGTCCTTGGGATTGCCTCAGGTGAAGTGCTCTATAAGGCTAGTACTGGTTCTGCTGCCTGTTGTTGTTGTTATTCCACCTCTGATTTTCTTGATTATCTCTGCCTCTTCTGTTGTTGTTGTCCCTCCAATTCTGGTTAGAATTGTCCTGCCATCCATGGTTATAATTGCCACCTTGATTGTACCCTTGGTTGGGGCGGTCATAGAAGTTATGAGTGGCTGCCACGGTGTTGTCTTCCTGCTGGAGTTGCAGACATTCATTAGTATAGTGGCTATAATCAGTACAGATTTCGCAAACTCTCTGTGGGACTAACTTTTGGTTTTTCTGTAGTGGAGAAGGTTGAGCTTGTTGAACTTGTTGTTGGTTCAATTGCATCTGCTTCAGCAAGTTGGTCATTTCACAGATATTCTGAGTTAAAGCAGCAGTCTCTTTGCTAGAGGATACTTTTGCAACGGCTTTTGCACAGCCTTGTTGATGCGGGAAAAACTTGTCTCTCAACAAATCTTCCTTCGTCAAGTGTACCGAAGTTGTCGTCAAGTAAAAACTCACAATAGAGTGAGGTCGAATCCCACAGGGATTGATTGATCAAGCAACTTTAATTAGAAGAATGTTCTAGTTGAGCGAATCCAGAAATTGGGTTGAGAGTTGCAGAAAATAAAATGGCGGGAATGTAAATAACAGAAAAGTAAATGCTAGAATTAAAGGACTGGAAGTAAATGACTGAAAATAAATTGCAGAATTATAAATGGGAATGGGGGATTTGCTCATAAAAGTAAATCGCAGAAATTAAAGAGAATGGGTAAGATTAGAGATGGGGAGTTCATTGGGCTTAGGAGATGTTGCAATTCTCCGGATCAAGTTCATTTTCATCTCTTCCTCAGTCAATGCACTCATTGATCTCCTTGGCAATCTTAAGTGATTGAATTGCAATTCCTTGCAATTCAATCTCTCAAATCTTGATCAATAGCCAATTCCTTGGTCAATTGCTCATGAGAAGAGATGAAGTATGATCACTGATTATACCACATGCATTTCCCAAACCAAGTATTGAGAGGGTTACAGTCACATACCCATCCAAACCCAATTTAGTCCAGCATGAGAAAGCATTTCTAGCTTGATCTCTTCATTCCTCTTCCAAGGTTCAAAAGAGATCCAAGTTTGAATAGCTTCTCTTCCAAGATAACTACTCAATTGGATGAAGATCGAAAGCTTTCAAGTAAAATCAAGAGGAAAGATAGAAGAAGAACAATGAAAATTAGTATTGATCCATCAAATTACAACAGAGCTCCCTAACCCAATGAAAGGGGTTTAGTTGTTCATAGCTCTTGAAAATGAAAACAAAGATGGAGAATACATCATAAAACTAGAAGTTGCAAAGAAAGTAAAATACAGAGAGTGGTTCTTCAGCCTCCAGAACTCCTTTACAATTCAAAGCTACTCCTATATATACTACTCTTCTCAGCTTCTAGTTCACTCTTCAAGTCTTGGGCCTTTGGATCTTGAGTTTGAAGCAGTTCCTTTCTTTATTTGGGCTTGGCTTTACTTGCAGAGAGAAAGTGCAGAATAGGCAGAGACTTAAGCTCAGGGCGTAAGGAGTGTTAATCATTTAGTGAAAGTCCAAGTTCGGGAACGTTAGTGACACTTAACATTGTCACTAACGTTCCAATGCACCCATTTTGCCTCACGTTAAAACCCACGTTAACTAGGTTAACGTGGCTTTTAACGTTGCCTTGTCATCCTTCGAGAACGTTAGTGACACTCAACATTGTCACTAACATTTCAGTGTGCCCCTTCTTTCTTCACGTTAAAGCTCATGTTAACTAGGTTAACGTGGCTTCTAACGTGGCCTTTGCCATCCTTAGAGAACGTTAGTGACATTCAACATTGTCACTAACGTTCCAATGTGCCCCTAGGTCTCACGTTGGAGTCCACGTTAACTAGGTTAACGTGGCTTCTAACGTGTCCATCTTTTAGCCATCCCAACGTTAGTGACAATGTTGAGTGTCACTAACGTTGGCTCATCCTTCATTTCTCATCGTTAGCTTCCACGTTAACCAAGTTAACATGGAAGTTAACATGACTCTTGGGGGTTGTGTGGTTGCTTCAACGTTAGTGACAATGTTGAGTGTCACTAACGTTGTCGACAACTCTTCATCTTCTACGTTAGTTCCCACGTTAACCAAGTTAACGTGGGAGTTAACGTGGTACTTTGCACCATAGGCCAACGTTAGTGACAATGTTGAGTGTCACTAACGTTGGCTTCTCTTCCCCCCTTTAACATTAGAGGCCACGTTAACTAGGTTAACGTGGCTTCTAACGTAGCCACTTATGAGTAATTGCCAACGTTAGTGACAATGTTGAGTGTCACTAACGTTGGCTCAACTTCTCTTCTCCACGTTAGAGTTCACGTTAACTTGGTTAATGTGACTCTCTAACGTGGGCATTGATGGCTTTTTTTGAGAATGTTATTGGCAATCACTTTTCTCATTAATCTTGCAAGTTACCTCCCCCTTTTCTTGCTTCTTTTTGGTCCTGAAATCAAGCAACAAAGTGCATCACAGCTCTAGTCCAAGTCATGAGTAATGCAACATAATATTTGTCACTAAACTTATGCAAAATCCTCATGAAATCATGTAAAATGCACAATGTATGCTCGAGTTAAGGCATAAGTGAATATTTACCCAAAACTAGCTTATTTCCTAAAGAAATGCATGAAACTAACCTAAAAATAGTAAAGAAAAGGTCAGTGAAACTGGCCAAGATGCCCTGGCATCACAACACCAAACTTAAAGCTTGCTTGTCCCTAAGCAAGTACTGGAACAAGAGAATGATGAATGGAATATCCAGAGGAATGAGTCATCCTTGTGGAAGTCATATTACTGATTTTATGGTGGTTTCATGCATAGCAACTTAGGTTCATTCCATTACTGGCTTTCAGACCTTTATTCTGTCCTAAAACACCCACTTTGTTCATATCCCATGAGACTTTTATTCATTGATCCTTTTATTGTTATTACAAGGGTTGTTTGTGTTATTTAGGCTAGGTGCTCTGTAAGGGGGCAACTCTTTAAGATAAGCTTTCAGCCAACACTCCCGAACCAGTTGGTTCAAGGTGCTAGGTGTTGAAGCACCCCTAAGGACTTACTCCCTCAAGTCTCTCCCCCATACATACACACCACAGGCATATAGTTTATTTATTTTCTTTTCTTGAGACCTTGGTGTCCAGCACCTCTTTGGGTTACTAAATGCTCTGTAGTGAGGGTTACTCTTGATAGTGGATTTTCAGCTGATAATCCCGGGTTAGTTAACCCAAGTTACCAAGTGATAAAGCACCCCTAAGAGCTTATTCATCCAAGTAGATCCCTCACACAGGAGCACCACAGACACTTGCCCCAAGCTTAAAACCATTGATGCCTAGCCTTATTGCTTACTCTTTTTCTTTTGTTTTTCACTTCCATTGTTCTTTCCCTTTTCTCTTCTTAGGATCTTGTTATTGACTTAGTCTCATGAGTGTATCCAAAGCAAAGTATTCAGGATAGATAGTTGTCCTCCTAGCCTTGTGGTTGAACCAACTTAACTAACTTATGACTACCCCAAAGATTCATGAATGCACTTCCACAATAGGAACCCTACTCTGGTCTTTTAAAAACATAAACATTCTCTTCTTCATTTGATAAAAAGGGACAAGCTTACAAGTAAATAAGGGAAAGATGCAGTGACATTTAAACCAGAAATCATGGACCTATTCAGAAGGAAAACTTAAAAGACAGAATTTTAAAAAGAGTTCAACTGCAAGTAACTACAAATCAAAAGTGCAATTCGGACCTCCAACTTTCAACAATTCTAAGTACAATGGAATCAGGTAACAATACAACCTTCGGGTGATGATCTCTGGTCCCCCTCTCTCTTTGTCATCCTCCTAGTTTTTGTTGCCTCGCTTCTTTGGGTGAAGGTGCACCATTTCCTTATAAGATTCCTACAAGGTCACTGGAAGTTGCTTGTTCCCAAAGCACTTGAGACATAGTTAGCTTATATGTATGCTTGTGCCTCTTGAACTCAGTTTGGTGTGTGAACACCAAACTTAGTTCTTTGCCCAGTACACAACATTGCATATATGCAGAGACCCTCATATCTTTTTATCAACAAAGCAATGATCACCTATAGTCTAACTACACCTAAGTGGTTTCTCTTGGTTGGATGGAGCTAGCAATGTTCTTTTGGGAGTGGGGTGTAATTCTAACCAATGTCCATTAGTGGAACACCAAACTTAGAATTACACCATCACTCTTGGATTGTTCTAGTGTGGAACACCAAACTTAGCTCCTTTCAATACAGGGGAAACCACTTGTGACTTTTATTGAAATAAGGATGAAATTGAAACTACCTGAGGTTGGGTTGCCTCCCAACAAAGCGCTCTTTTATCGTCGCTAGCTCGACGAGTTCTTAATTATTTGAGATGGTACTTTACTCTGGGGTCTTCCCCCATGTTGCCCAGATAATGCTTGAGTCTTTGTCCATTCACTGTAAAAGTCCTCTTTGAACCTTCATCCATGATTTTGATATGGCCATATGGTGATACTTTTGTAACCAAGAAAGGTCCGGACCACCTTGACTTGAGTTTCCCTGGGAACAGCCTTAATTTAGAATTGTAAAGGAGTACTTGCTGCCCTTTTTCGAAACTCCTGGGTGCCAAGTGCATGTCATGTTTTCTTTTTGCCTTCTTACATCTTAGTGTTTTCATAGGCTTGTGACCTGAATTCCTCCATCTCTTGCAGCTGCAAGATTCTTTTTGCACCAGCAGCAATGCTGTCAAAATTTAGTATCTTGATAGCCCAAAGAGCTTTATGTTCCAGCTCCAGTGGTAAATGACAAGCTTTCCCATAGACTAATTGATATGGAGACATTCCAAGTGGGGTTTTGAATGCTGTTCTGTATGCCCATAGAGCATCATCCAACTTCTTTGACCAATCCTTTCTAGATGCGCCCATAGTCTTTTCCAGGATCCTCTTCAGCTCTCTGTTGGATATCTCAGTTTGCCTACTTGTTTGAGGATGGTAAGGTGTGGCTACTTTGTGTTTTACCCCATATCGTAAGAGGAGAGCTTCTAGTGGTTTGTTACAAAAGTGGCTCCCTCCATCACTGATGAGGGCTCTTGGGACTCCAAACCGGCTAAAGATATTCTTCCTGAGGAAGTTCATGACTACCTTGTTATCATTAGTTGGGGTTGCAATAGCCTCTACCCACTTGGAAACATAATCTACTGCTACCAGGATGTAATTGTTTGTATATGAGGTTGGGAATGGTCCCATGAAATCAATTCCCCACACATCAAACAGTTCAAGTTCCAAGATGAAATTTTGTGGCATGGCATTTCTTTTGGGTAGGTTTCCAGATCTTTGGCATTCATTGCAACTTTTTACTAGCTCTTTGATGACAAGTCATCTTAGCCTATTTTAACTAGTCTTTTTCTTTTGTTTTCATTAGAATTATGCACTTTCTTGAGCTACAAGCAAGCTAATTGAGTAGATTTTCATGTTTCCCTTGATTGAATCAACCATATATGAATTCATGCCATTTCATGAGGTTTTATGCTATATTTGTTGCATATTATGAAAGAATGAATATCTCATGATTTTGAGCAAAGCTTTGATGTGTTTGGTTGACTAATGATAGGTGAAGAAAGCTTGGAGAAAGGTTGAAACAAGAAGGAATGGCTAGGAGTGAAGAGAGGACAATGGAATAAGTGAAATTAAACCAGGAAGCAAAAAGCTGGACCTAAAGTTAGCATCAAACTTTTGCACAAACTTTTGGTTGAAAAGTTAGCCCCAACGTTAGCCCCCTAACTTGGAGGCTAACGTTGGAACTTGAAAATTCTCCCCTGGGCTCCAAAAGTTTGCGCCAACGTTAGCCCCCTAACTTTGAGGCTAACGTTGGCACATGAATTCCTCCCCTGGGCACCAAAAGTTTGCGCCAACGTTAGCCCCCTAACTTTGAGGCTAACGTCGGCACATGAATTTCTCCCCTGGGAACCAAAAGTTTGCGCCAACGTTAGACCCCTAACTTGAAGGCTAACATTGGCACATGAAATACAAGGGAGAGGAGCAAAAGTTTGCGCCAACGTTAGACCCCTAACTTGGAGGCTAACGTTGGCACCACAAGCACACTAGGCAAGGCCAACGTTAGGGTCAAAGTTAGACCCCTAACGTTGGCACCAACGTTGATATCAGCAAATTGTGCTAGCTGATATGAAAAGTTGGAGCCAAAGTTAGACCCCTAACTTTAGCTCCAACTTTTGGTCCAAATTTTGCTAACCTCAAAACCGGTTCAATTGGTTCACTTTGGTTCTTCTTCAAACTTCAAGAGCAATCAACCAAGGCCTCTTTCAACCCAATTCCACCAAGAGCAAAGGCCTAACTCAAGGCTTGAAGATCATTTGAAGAAAGTGTATAAATAGGATAGAGTTCAAGTTCTTCGGGGAGCTTTCCTTTTGGAATTTTCATAATAGTTTTCGGAGAGCTTTTGATATTGAGTGAACTTTAATTTTTTTGTCTTGGGGAAGGAGAATTCATTTCTCCTCCTCTGAGTTTTATTTCTTTCAATTTCAATTACACTTGTCTTGGATCTTGGGTTGGAGAATTGAAGAAATTCTGTTTCAATCTCAATCCTTGGATCCCTCTGCTTTACTCACTGCATAATTGAATTTAATTTTTTGTTAATTGCTCTTCATCTCTTTTCTTTGCAATTTACATTTTCCTTGCAATTGTTCTTGTTGGATCTAGGAAGGCATTGAGATCTAGACTTGGTTTTCTAGTCTCTGGGCCCTGAGATCTCAATTTTACATTCTCAGTTTCTTGCTTTTAATGTTCATTTATTTTACTGCTTCAAGATCCGTTTCAATCCCAATTCCCTTTCCCTCTTCTGTTTAATGCAATTCAAGTTTTCCTTGTTTAAATTCTGCAAATCCATTCCCCAATTCCCTTTACAATTCCAGCTGTTTACATTTCTTGCACTTTAAGATTCCGTAATTTACATTTCTTGCATTCTAAGTTTCTGTTATTTAATTTCTTGTTCTTTAAGATTCAGCAATTTATTTCATGTTCTCTTTAATTCCATGCAATTTAATTTCTGCAAATCACAAAACACTCAACCAAATCTTGATTCGCTTGACTAAATTAACCACTAAGCTAAAATTGCTCAATCCTTCAATCCCTGTGGGATCGACCTCACTCCCGTGAGTTTTTATTACTTGATACGACCCGGTACACTTGTCGGTTAGATTTGTGTGTTTTGGGAGAAATTTATTTTTCCTCCAAAATACTCATCAAGTTTTTGGCGCCGTTGCCGGGGATTGATTAGATTGACAATGATTAAGTGAAGTGGAGATCTAGATCAAGAATTTTTTCTTTTCTGTCCTTTAATTTTCAACTAACCCACTAACTGTTTGAAGTTTTGTCTCAACTGACTACACTCAAATTTCAAGAATACCACTGTGCGTTCTATTTGTTGATTTATATGTCATAGGAAAGAAGAAAGGTCAGAGGAAAGGATATCATTGAAGAAGGAGTTCCTGAGAAAGAAGAACACCACAACATGAAGCCGCAAATTATTACTCTAATCAAGAACAATTGTTCCTATGGTGGAACTCCACTGGAGAATCCTGAACAGCATCTATCTATTTTTCTGAGGATCTGTGATGTTGTCAATCATGATGTCTATAAGCTCTTGCTATTCCCTTTCTCACTAAAGGATGAGGCAGCACAATGGCTTGAAACTCTTCCCCAAGGAAGTATCACTAGTTGGGATGGTCTGGTTGCCAAATTTCTAGCCAAATTCTCTACATCCCAACAAAACATCAAGATAAAGGAGGGAACACATCCATTCATGCAAGGAGAAGAAGAACCATTGCTCAAAGCATGGGAAAGATACAATAAAGCAAATGACAAAGTGGCTTTCCAAGCATTTTATGAAGGATTAATCCCAGAAATGAGAAGAGCAGTAGATCACTCCTCAAATGATTTACTCAAAGCAACAGCAACTAGTCAAGGAACTGCAAGGTTCAATAACAAGAGAACCAATAACCAACACTCATTTGAGACACCACAGAATGCAACTTCGGAAGAAGATACAATGAATTTTGAAGGAGTGAAGGCAGTCATGAATCAAAGCAAACAGCTACATCAGCAAACTCAGCAACAATTGGAGTCAATGGCCAGACAAATTGATTTTCTCCACTCCACCACAGTGAATGAACAATTTCCACCATGGAAGCCACGCTCTTATTTCAGAATGAGAGAACCTCAACATCAGGAACCAAGGAACTTCAACTCCAACAACCGACTCACTAACCAAAATGCCTACCAACCACCACCCACATCTCATAACCCACCTCAAGTATCACGTGAAGCCCAAAGAATCACTCACTTGGAGGCCATGATAGACAAAATATTGAAACACCAGGAAATGGTAACCAAGAATCAGGAAGCCTCCCTGAAGAGCCTAGAGAGACAGATGGGGCAACTCTCCAAGCAAGTATCTGTTGAGAGACCTCCAAGCTCATTGCCCAGTGACACAATCCCAAATTTGCAACAACATCACCACACAATCTCACAGAATTCTCAAAGGATCTCCAATCTAGAAAGTGGAGTAGAGAGAATGATGACACATCTAAAGAGGATGAACAAACACTATGAGGACCTACTCGGGGGAATTGGGAAGCAAATAGAACAATTAGCCAAAAACCTCACAAAAACAAGTAAGAAGGAAGCAAAGCATCACTTAGATGGACAAAGGGACAAGGAGAAGGAAGCTCAGAATCTGAGCTGAGCAAGCACAGAAGGTGTCAAGCTAGTGACAATAAAAGAGCGCTTGTTGGGAGGCAACCCAACCTGAGGTAGTTTTCTGTTCACAACTATTTTAATAAAAAGGTTAATTAGTTTTATCTATAATGCAAGAAGCTAAGTTTGGTGTTGCACACCAAAACAATATAAGGGAGAATGAAGGATTCTAAGTTTGGTGTCCACCAAAACCCCATTAAAACACACATTCTCACTTTCTGCATAATGTAGGCTTCAAGCATACTGGATGAACTAGTTAGCCATTTTACTGCTTTTCTTAGTTTCCAGTTCTATCACTTTTGAAAAAGAAAAAAAAAAGAAATTATCACACATGGTTAACCATTGGCAAGGTACTAAGTTTGGTGTTCCCACACCAAAGTAAGTGCAAAGACCCACAAATAAATCATGAAAATTAACCATTGTTTCCAAGTGCTTGGGGAACAAGCAACTTTCAATATCATTGCAGAATGACATACAAGCTTTTGGAGGTTTGAACATCATCAAAAAGGAGAAAGATGAACCTAAAGGCCAGCAATGATAATGATGAGAAAAAGGAAAGCAATTGAACTCCAACAGGTTGTATTGTTAAGTGATTGTTCTACATCAAATATTGCTGTGATTGAAAGTTGGATTGTATCCTTAATTGCCCTGCCTGCATGCATAGTATAATTTCTTTCTTTATAATTCAATAAGCAAGATGTTTGATCATTCACAACATTCTCATCTTCAAAACTTGTTTGCACTCAATTTCCAAGAAATGCATCACACAAAAGTTCTTTGAAAAGAAGGATTGAGGAAATAAACAATTTTGAGGCAAGCAAAAGATTAGGAGAAGTGGTGGTTCTAGTTATATGATTTTGTATTGAGGTTGCATGCTTGTGAAAACTTGCATGGGAGCTCATAGGCAGGACATGAAGTTCAAAGAAGTATTGTGGAGATTCTCAAAAATTTATTGATCCAAGAAGCAGCAAACAAAACAAAAGAAAGAAAAGAAAACACAAAAACAAAAAGAATATGGCCCAAGGCTCTGAGCATCAATTACTAGGCAGAAAAGAAAGAAGAAACAAAAACTCAAAGAGTTGTTAGCCTAGTAAATGCTTGTGGTTGAGATGTGTCAAGGAAAGAGGCTTGAGCAAGTAAATCCTTAGGGGTGCTTCAACACCTAATACCTTAAAACCAACTGGTTTAGGAGTATTGATTGAAAGCTTATCTAAAGAGCCGCTTTGAGACATGATACTTAGAGTCGAGGCCAAAGCACAGAAACTATAAGCTGCTTCAAGGTGATTACATATAAAGAGATCTCCATGATACCATTTGGATGAAAATCCTAAGACCTACGACTCCCAATATGTAAGGACTAGTGAGCACTGAAGCCCTTGCATTAGCATATGATTTAGAGTTCACCCCACTGTTACTTGATCACTTCACTCACTGTACTTTACAAGTGTTCCTCAATCCATCTTAATTGAAAGAATCTCTGAGCATAATTCATTTCTTACTTGAGGACAAGCAAGCTTTAAGTTTGGTGTTGTGATGACAAGTCATCTTAGCCTATTTTAACTAGTCTTTTTCTTTTGTTTTCATTAGAATTATGCACTTTCTTGAGCTACAAGCAAGCTAATTGAGTAGATTTTCATGTTTCCCTTGATTGAATCAACCATATATGAATTCATGCCATTTCATGAGGTTTTATGCTATATTTGTTGCATATTATGAAAGAATGAATATCTCATGATTTTGAGCATAGCTTTGATGTGTTTGGTTGACTAATGATAGGTGAAGAAAGCTTGGAGAAAGGTTGAAACAAGAAGGAATGGCTAGGAGTGAAGAGAGGACAATGGAATAAGTGAAATTGAACCAGGAAGCAAAAAGCTGGACCTAAAGTTAGCATCAAACTTTTGCACAAACTTTTGGTTGAAAAGTTAGCCCCAACGTTAGCCCCCTAACTTGGAGGCTAACGTTGGAACTTGAAAATTCTCCCCTGGGCTCCAAAAGTTTGCGCCAACGTTAGCCCCCTAACTTTGAGGCTAACGTTGGCACATGAATTCCTCCCCTGGGCACCAAAAGTTTGCGCCAACGTTAGCCCCCTAACTTTGAGGCTAACGTTGGCACATGAATTTCTCCCCTGGGCACCAAAAGTTTGCGCCAACGTTAGACCCCTAACTTGGAGGCTAACGTTGGCACATGAAATACAAGGGAGAGGAGCAAAAGTTTGCGCCAACGTTAGACCCCTAACTTGGAGGCTAACGTTGGCACCACAAGCACACTAGGCAAGGCCAACGTTAGGGTCAAAGTTAGACCCCTAACGTTGGCACCAACGTTGATATCAGCAAATTGTGCTAGCTGATATGAAAAGTTGGAGCCAAAGTTAGACCCCTAACTTTAGCTCCAACTTTTGGTCCAACTTTTGCTAACCTCAAAACCGGTTCAATTGGTTCACTTTGGTTCTTCTTCAAACTTCAAGAGCAATCAACCAAGGCCTCTTTCAACCCAATTCCACCAAGAGCAAAGGCCCAACTCAAGGCTTGAAGATCATTTGAAGAAAGTGTATAAATAGGATAGAGTTCAAGTTCTTCGGGGAGCTTTCCTTTTGGAATTTTCATAATAGTTTTCGGAGAGCTTTTGATATTGAGTGAACTTTAATTTTTTTGTCTTGGGGAAGGAGAATTCATTTCTCCTCCTCTGAGTTTTATTGCTTTCAATTTCAATTACACTTTTCTTGGATCTTGGGTTGGAGAATTGAAGAAATTCTGTTTCAATCTCAATCCTTGGATCCCTCTGCTTTACTCACTGCATAATTGAATTTAATTTTCTGTTAATTGCTCTTCATCTCTTTTCTTTGCAATTTACATTTTCTTTGCAATTGTTCTTGTTGGATCTAGGAAGGCATTGAGATCTAGACTTGGTTTTCTAGTCTCTGGGCCCTGAGATCTCAATTTTACATTCTCAGTTTCTTGCTTTTAATGTTCATTTATTTTACTGCTTCAAGATCCGTTTCAATCCCAATTCCTTTTCCCTCTTCTGTTTAATGCAATTCAAGTTTTCCTTGTTTAAATTCTGCAAATCCATTCCCCAATTCCCTTTACAATTCCAGCTGTTTACATTTCTTGCACTTTAAGATTCCGTAATTTACATTTCTTGCATTCTAAGTTTCTGTTATTTAATTTCTTGTTCTTTAAGATTCAGCAATTTATTTCATGTTCTCTTTAATTCCATGCAATTTAATTTCTGCAAATCACAAAACACTCAACCAAATCTTGATTCGCTTGACTAAATTAACCACTAAGCTAAAATTGCTCAATCCTTCAATCCCTGTGGGATCGACCTCACTCCCGTGAGTTTTTATTACTTGATACGACCCGGTACACTTGCCGGTTAGATTTGTGTGTTTTGGGAGAAATTTATTTTTCCTCCAAAATACTCATCACTCTTTGGCATCCTTGAAAAGAGTGGGCCAAAAGAATCCGCTTTGTAACACCTTTGCTGCAGTTCTGTCCCCTCCAAAGTGCCCGCCATAGCATGAACCGTGGCAGTTCCACAGGACTTCTCTCCCTTCCTCTTCCGAGACACATCTTCTAAGAATTCCATCTGAACATTTCTTGAAGAGATATGGCTCGTCCCAGACAAAGTATTTTGCATCATTCATGAGCTTCCTCTTTTGATGTTCATTGATCCCTGGGGGTAATGCTCCAGTTGCCTTGAAATTTGCAATATCTGCGAACCATGGTGCTTTATGAACTGTCATCAACTGCTCATCAGGGAAGAGCTCGTTAACACTTGTATCATTTTCTCCACCTTGATCATGAGGGATTCAAGATAAGTGATCTGCCACCTTGTTCTCCACTCCCTTCTTGTCTCTGATTTCAATATCGAATTCCTGCAACAGTAAGATCCACCTTATTAGTCTTGGCTTCGATTCTTGCTTGGCAAACAAATATTTAAGTGCTGTGTGATCTGTAAAAACGATCACTTTAGCACCAATGAGGTATGATCTAAATTTGTCAAATGCAAAAACTATTGCTAGCAACTCCTTTTCAGTAGTGGTATAATTTCTTTGAGTTTCATTAAGGACTTTGCTAGCATAGTATATCACACGAACTAGGTTATCTTTCCTTTGTCCTAACACTGCCCCAACTGCAAAATCAGATGCATCACACATCAATTCAAATGGTAAGTTCCAATCAGGTGGGGAAATGATAGGAGCAGAGGATAACCTCATTTTCAAATGTGTAAATGCTAGCATGCAGGTTTCATCAAAGATGAATGGTGTATCAGACACAAGAAGATTGCTTAAGGGCTTGGCTATCTTTGAAAAATCTTTAATAAATCTTCTGTAAAAACCAGCATGCCCTAAAAAACTTCTAATTGCCTTGACATCACTGGGTGGGGGTAGTTTTTCAATAAGTTCCACTTTAGCTCTATCAACCTCAATGCCTTGGTGAGAGACTTTGTGACCAAGGACTATTCCCCTGTCACCATGAAGTGGCATTTTTCCCAGTTCAAGACCAAATTGGTCTCTTGGCACCTTTTCAATACCAAGGCAAGGTGATGTAGGCAACTAGGAAAAGAATCTCCGAATACCGAGAAATCATCCATAAAAACTTCAATGAATTTTTCTATCATATCTGAAAAGATAGAAAGCATGCAGCGTTGGAAAGTTACAGGGGCATTACATAACCCAAATGGCATGCGCCTATCGGCAAACACTCCATACGGACAAGTAAATGAGGTTTTCTCTTGGTCTCTTGGATCAACCACTATTTGGTTGTATCCTGAATAACCGTCGAGAAAACAATAATAAGCGTGCCTTGCAAGTCTTTCCAACATCTGATCCATGAATGGAAGGGGAAAATGGTCCTTTCGTGTAGCCTCATTGAGCTTTCTGTAGTCTATGCACATCCGCCATCCTGTGACGGTCCTTGTAGGTATGAGCTCGTTCTTCTCATTGGTAACCACAGTGATCCCTCCCTTCTTTGGTACAACATGTATGGGGCTAACCCAAGGGCTGTCCGAAATTGGGTATATGACTCCTCCTTGCCAAAGCTTCATAACCTCTTTCTGTACCACTTCCTTCATGATTGGGTTCAGCCTTCTTTGGGATTGAATGGATGGCTTGGCGTCATCTTCCAACAGTATTTTATGCATGCATATGGCTGAACTGATTCCCTTCAAGTCAGCAAGGGTCCATCCAATGGCATCCTTATGCTCCCGCAGCACCTTGAGTAGCTCGTCCTCTTGATCTTGACTGAGGGATGAATTTATGATCACTGGGTAGTTTTCATTTTCTCCTAGATATGCATATTTGAGAGTGGGTGGCAATGCTTTGAGTTCAAGTTTGGGTGCTTCTGATTTTTCGCTCCCTTCCTTTGGTGTATCTGGTATATGTGTTTCTGTTGTAGCTACCTCTTCACTTGATTCAGATTCTTCCTCCACCAATCTCTCATTCTCTTCAGGTTCATCTTCTTCAAAATTCTACTGCACTTCATCCTCAAGTGCATCTAACCTCATGCATTCCCCCAATTGTTCCGGTGGATAACTCATGGCCTTGAACACATTGAATGTCATCTTTTCATTGTGTAATCTAAGGGTGAGGTCACCCTTTTGAACATCAATGACAGCTCCAGCAGTAGCCAAGAATGGCCTTCCCAAAATGATGAAGGTTTTGGCGTCTTCCTGCATGTCCAGCACCACAAAATCTGCTGGGAATATGAAATCTCCTACTTTTACTAGCAAATCCTCCACTATCCCGTGAGGGAATTTGAACGATCGGTCTGCCAGTTGTAGAGCCATTTTTGTTGGTTTAGCCTCCTCAATTTTCATTTTCTCATCATAGCTACTGACATCAAATTGATGCTGGCCCCTAAGTCACAAAGAGCCTTTTCTACTGTGATTTCTCCTATAATGCAAGGGATCTGAAAACTCCCAGGATCCTTCAGTTTCTGAGGTAGTTTATGCTGAATGATAGCACTGCACTCTTCAGTTAGTATCACAGTCTCATTGTTCTTCCAGCTTCTCTTCTTAGTCATTAGCTCCTTCAAAAACTTGGCATAAAGTGGCATTTGTTCTATGGCTTCAGCAAATGGTATGTTGATTTGTAGCTTCTTGAAGATTTCCAAAAATCTCAAGAACTGGTTGTCATCTTCCTTTTTCTTCAATAGCTGGGGGTATGGAGCTCTTGAGACGTTGAGTTGGGGTATCTTTTTCTCTTTCTGCAAACTTGGCGTGGGGGGTTGCATTCCATCTTGCTCCTCTTCCTTTTCAATTGAGCTTTCTTCTAGTGGTTTTTGGGGATGTTCTTTCAGTTCCTTCCCACTCCTAAGTGTGATAGCTTGACACTCCTCCCTTTTGCTTGAATGGGTATCATAGCAAAAATTATGGTTCGGAAGCTGCTTAAAAAGATAGCTGATTTGTGTCTCCAGTTTTGTGATGGCAGCATTTCGATTCTGCATGTTTGACCGCACTTCCTCTCTGAATGCTTTACTGTCTTGAATGTCTCTGCATATTCCTTCAATGAAGGTTTCAATCTTAGAGAGCTTGTCATCAATTGATGAGTGATTCGGAGCAGATGTGCTGTTTTGGTTTTGATAAGTATGTGGAGAAGTGTTGTTGTGGGGGTGTTGAGATGTCTTCTGAGTGAATTGTTGGTGAGCTGCATTATTGTTAGAGTTGTAACGTCTCTGGTCTTGGTTTTGATCTTGCTCACTTCCCCACCCAAAGTTCGGGTGATTTCTCCATCCAGGGTTGTAAGTCTTGGAGTATGGATCATAGTTTTTCCTTGGTGAATTCCCAATGTAGTTGGCTTGCTCCTGACTCCCTTCTGCTTCTTGGTTTACTCCTTCTTGTGTTGTTGATGAAGTGGAGATTGCTGCTACTTGGTTCATCTCTATCTTCTTGGTGAGGTCAGCCAGCTGCTGGGTAATGAGCTTGTTTTGGGCCAACAGAGCGTCTACATTGTTTAGCTCCATCACTCCTCTTGTGTTCCCTCTTTCGGAAGCATAGAAGTAGTCGTTTTCTGCTACTGTCTCAATGACATCTATGGCTTCCTCAATGGTCTTCTTCTTGTTCAAGGACCCTCCAGATGAATGGTCTACTGCCTTCTTTGACTCATAAGAGAGCCCTTCATAGAAAATGTGCAGTTGGACCCATTCGTTGAACATGTCAGGTGGACACCTCCTTGTTAAGTCTTTGAACCTCTCCCATGCTTCATACAGAGTCTCACCATCCTGTTGCCTGAAGGTTTGAACCTCAGCTCTTAGCCTATTGATTCATTGAGGAGGGTAGAATCTTGCTAAAAATTTGTTCACCACATCCTCCCAGGTTGTCAAGCTCTCCCTTGGGAAGGATTCCAGCCACTTGGCTGCCTTGTCTCTAAGTGAGAAGGGAAATAAGAGTAATCTATAGGCGTCAGGATGAACACCATTAGATTTCACTGTGTCACATATTCTCAGGAAGGTGGTCAAATGTTGGTTGGGATCTTCTTGAACACCTCCTCCAAACGAACAGTTGTTCTGAACAAGGGTGATGAGCTGTGGTTTAAGTTCAAAGTTGTTGGCATGGATTGTTGGCTTTTGGATGCTACTTCCACAATTGCCTGGGTTTGGATTAATGTAAGAGCCCAAAACTCTTCTATCCTCCCCAGCATGATTTGCTCCACCTCCTCTGCCATGGTTGTGAGTCTCTTCTTCATGATAAATTTCCATGTTTTCTTCCATGTTTGGTTCAAAGTATTCCTCAAACTGTTCCTCCTCTTCTTCAGCACCAACTACTCATTTTCCTTTTGCCTCCCTCCTTAGTCTAAGGAAGGTTCTCTCTGGTTCAGAATCAAAAGAAGTTGAAGCCCCGCTTCTTTTTCCTGTCATACAACCAACAAGTACAAGCAGAGAAAATAGGTGCAGACAGTATTTGTGTCAGAATTGATGTTAGTTGTGGGTGATGCAATATATCAAACAGTTAGTGGGTTAGCAAACAGAATTGAAAATAACAAAGAAAATAAAAGAGTAGATGGAGAAGGGAAGAAGTTTAGCTAAAACAAAAGGTAAATCACTCAAACAGACAAATGAAATTCACAAAATAAAATGCTCAGTCTAGTGATCTTCCAATCTAATCATTGTTGATGCACAATCAATCTCCGGCAACGGTGCCATAAACTTGATGCGGGGAAAACTTGTCTCTCAACAAATCTTCCTTCGGTAAGTGTACCGAAGTTGTCGTCAAGTAAAAACTCACAATAGAGTGAGGTCGAATCCCACAGGGATTGATTGATCAAGCAACTTTAATTAGAAAAATGTTCTAGTTGAGCGAATCCAGAAATTGGGTTGAGAGTTGCAGAAAATAAAATGGCGGGAATGTAAATAACAGAAAAGTAAATGCTAGAATTAAAGGACTGGAAGTAAATGACTGAAAATAAATTGCAGAATTATAAATGGAAATGGGGGATTTGCTCATAAAAGTAAATCGCAGAAATTAAAGAGAATGGGTAAGATTAGAGATGGGGAGTTCATTGGGCTTAGGAGATGTTGCAATTCTCCGGATCAAGTTCATTTTCATCTCTTCCTCAGTCAATGCACTCATTGATCTCCTTGGCAATCTTAAGTGATTGAATTGCAATTCCTTGCAATTCAATCTCTCAAATCTTGATCAATAGCCAATTCCTTGGTCAATTGCTCATGAGAAGAGATGAAGTATGGTCACTGATTATACCACATGCATTTCCCAAACCAAGTATTGAGAGGGTTACAGTCACATACCCATCCAAACCCAATTTGGTCCAGCATGAGAAAGCATTTCTAGCTTGATCTCTTCATTCCTCTTCCAAGGTTCAAAAGAGATCCAAGTTTGAATAGCTTCTCTTCCAAGATAACTACTCAATTGGATGAAGATCAAAAGCTTTCAAGTAAAATCAAGAGGAAAGATAGAAGAAGAACAATGAAAATTAGTATTGATCCATCAAATTACAACAGAGCTCCCTAACCCAATGAAAGGGGTTTAGTTGTTCATAGCTCTTGAAAATAAAAACAAAGATGGAGAATACATCATAAAACTAGAAGTTGCAAAGAAAGTAAAATACAGAGAGTGGTTCTTCAGCCTCCAGAACTCCTTTACAATTCAAAGCTACTCCTATATATACTACTCTTCTCAACTTCTAGTTCACTCTTCAAGTCTTGGGCCTTTGGATCTTGAGTTTAAAGCAGTTCCTTTCTTTATTTGGGCTTGGCTTTACTTGCAGAAAGAAAGTGCAGAATGGGCAGAGACTTAAGCTCAGGGCGTAAGGAGTGTTAATCATTTAGTGAAAGTCCAAGTTCGGGAACGTTAGTGACACTTAACATTATCACTAACGTTCCAATGCACCCCTTTTGCCTCACGTTAAAACCCACGTTAACTAGGTTAACGTGGCTTTTAACGTTGCCTTGTCATCCTTCGAGAACGTTAGTGACACTCAACATTGTCACTAACATTTCAGTGTGCCCCTTCTTGCTTCACGTTAAAGCTCAGGTTAACTAGGTTAACGTGGCTTCTAACATGGCCTTTGGCATCCTTAGAGAACGTTAGTGACATTCAACATTGTCACTAACGTTCCAATGTGCCCCTAGGTCTCACGTTGGAGTCCACGTTAACTAGGTTAACGTGGCTTCTAACGTGTCCATCTTTTAGCCATCCCAACGTTAGTGACAATGTTGAGTGTCACTAACGTTGGCTCATCCTTCATTTCTCATCGTTAGCTTCCACGTTAACCAAGTTAACATGGAAGTTAACGTGACTCTTGGGGGTTGTGTGGTTGCTTCAACGTTAGTGACAATGTTGAGTGTCACTAACGTTGTCGACAACTCTTCATCTTCTACGTTAGTTCCCACGTTAACCAAGTTAACCTGGGAGTTAACATGGTACTTTGCACCATAGGCAAACGTTAGTGACAATGTTGAGTGTCACTAATGTTGGCTTCTCTTCCCCCCTTTAACGTTAGAGGCCACGTTAACTAGGTTAACGTGGCTTCTAACGTAGCCACTTATGAGTAATTGCCAACGTTAGTGACAATGTTGAGTGTCACTAACGTTGGCTCAACTTCTCTTCTCCATGTTAGAGTTCACGTTAACTTGGTTAACGTGACTCTCTAACGTGGGCATTGATGGCTTTTTTTGAGAATGTTATTGGCAATCACTTTTCTCATTAATCTTGCAAGTTACCTCCCCCTTTTCTTGCTTCTTTTTGGTCCTGAAATCAAGCAACAAAGTGCATCACAGCTCTAGTCCAAGTCATGAGTAATGCAACATAATATTTATCACTAAACTTATGCAAAATCCTCATGAAATCATGTAAAATGCACAATGTATGCTCGAGTTAAGGCATAAGTGAATATTTACCCAAAACTAGCTTATTTCCTAAAGAAATGCATGAAACTAACCTAAAAATAGTAAAGAAAAGGTCAGTGAAACTGGCCAAGATGCCCTGGCATCACTTGTTTCTACCTGTGATTCCTAGTAGATTCAGCTAAGTCGCTGATCAATTGCCATGCCTCATCAGTGGTCTTGTACTTTTTCATAGACCCATTGCTAGCACTTTCCAATGTGGTCTTATCTTGGGGCCTCATGCCCTGTGTGACGTAGCCGAGTAACACTATCTTGTCAATCATATGGTGGGGGCAAGCTTCCAGAAGATTATTGAAGCGCTCCCAGTACTCATAGAGAGTTTCAGATTCATCCTGAACAATCATGGAAATATCTTTCCTCAGTTTATCAGTAACTTCAGCTGGAAAGAACTTTTCCAAAAATTCTCTTCTGAGTGTATCCCAGTTGGATACGGTTGCGGCAGGTTGAGTGTAGTACCACTCTCTTGCCTTTCCCTCAATAGAAAACGGGAAGGCTTTCAGCAAAATTGAAGTTTTATCTGCACCATCACGCCTGACAGTAGAACAGGCTGCTTGAAAATCTCTCAGGTGCTTGATAGGCTCTTGAGCAGGTAAGCCATGAAACTTGGGCATCAAATTGAGCAGTGCGGTCTTTATTTCAAAGTCTGTAGCCACCGCTGGATGATGCGCTTGAAACGGTTACATTGTAAAATCAAGGGCTTCAGCCTCCTGGATAGTAACTCTCCTAGGTGCTGCCATGTCACCTATACGTAAATCAACCGAATTAGTAGAACGGGGGCTGGTTTCTTCCTCAAATGACGTTTCAGATCCTCCCTCAGAGAGGACTAACCGACGCCGAGCTTGCCTTATTCGTGAAATAGTTCTTTCAATCTCAGGATCGAATACTGGCAAGCTTGGATTAGGAAGTGAACGCGTCATCTAGCGAAAGAAACAAGCAGCTCATAGTAGCGAAATAAAATAAAATGCAAATAAATAAAATCCAATCAATAACTTTAGCACTCTATTGCAACTCCTCGGCAACAGCGCCAAAAATTGATGGTGGCAGAAATTGGCGAGTTAAGAATTGTTATAAGATATGCATTGCAAGTATAGTTCTCAACCAACCAGAAATCCACTTATCAATTTAAAAAGGGTGTCACAGAAATTAAAGTTAAAATACTGGGAGTATGAATCCCAGGTCATCTCCCAACGAGTTGCAAGAAAGTGTGCTATTTTATTAATCAGATGGTTTTCAAAAAGATTTGAGTTGAATGACAGGAAATTAAATCAGAGAATTAATGTAATTTAAATAAAAGCCTTGACTGTGAGTAGATTAGTTGGAAGCCCTATTCTTGTTGCAGTACTTTCAAGATTAATTGATAATTGGGGGTCATTCTGTTTAGTTATCCCTTACTAGGTAAGGAAAAGTCAAACAAGTTGGAATGCTGTTTCTATTCACAAGTCCCAGTCCGCTTACTTGGAAGGACTAGCGTTAGTGACTAGAGAGCAATCCAACAATAAACCCAATTATAATTTCTCCTTTGAGCATTCCAACTCAAGGGTTCCTTTCAATCAACTCCCCATTAAGTTAGGGAACTACTCACTCATTGTGAATGTGGAATTCATAACATAGGAAAAGGAATTAAAGAAAGACATGATAAATAAAACTCAAAGGAATTAATTAAAAATAAAAATAACTCTTGTATTAATAAATTCTAAAATAATCCAATAGTAAAATTAAGTAAATTAAAGGACATGAAGAGTAAAGCCAAGTAAAGAAAACGAACTAGAATGACGATGTCTTGATGAGGTAATAACTCTTCTCAAAATCCCAATGCAAAAAGCAATAGAAATAAAAATCCTAAGAACTATGAATGTGTAGAGAGAAAAGAAAACCTAGCGGAGAGGAAAACTAGATTTGAAAAACTAAAACTATCTAGAATGAATGTTGTTGTTGGTCTCTACATGTTCCTTGGCTCTAGTATGCTTTTCTGGGCCGAAAACTGGGTCAAAATAGGGCCCAAAATCATCCCCAGCGATTCTGCAGATTATGCAGATCGCATATGTCATGCGATCGTGTCATTCATGCGGACGCGTCATTCGGCGTTTTGCTTCTCCACGCGGACGCGTCGTTCACGCCTCCGCGTCACTTATGCTATTCCAATCCGCGCGGTCGCGTGAGCCATGCGGCCGCGTCACTGCAATTTCCTCTCTTTCACGTGGTCGCGTGAGCCATGCGGCCGCGTCACTTCTCGCTGGTCATCTCTTTAATTTCTTGTGTTCCTTCCATTTTTTGCAAGCTTCCTTTCTAATCTCCAACTCATTCGCGCCCTATAAAGCCTGAAACACTTAACACACAGATCACGGCATCGAATGGAATAAAGGAGAATTAAAATACATAATTAAAAGTCTCTAGGAAGCAAGTTTTCAATCGTGTAATAATTTTAGGAAGGAAATATAAATGCATGCTGATTATATGAATAAGTGGGTAAATATCATGATAAAATCACACAATTAAACACATTATAAACCATAAAATAGTGGTTTATCACCAACATCTTACCCCGGAGGAAAACTGACTTAGCTTCCCAAGCTTGATAATTTGCATAAAATTCCCGCACCATAGTCTCATTGACTTCAATGGATTCTCGCTCGAGAAACTCCCAATGAAGCGAGGCGATCCTTCAGTGAATAATCACCTTGTATTGGCTTGGAACCTTCAACAGCCGCTCCCAATGGATTTTACGTTTCTCAATAGCCTCATATTGAGAGTCGGCTCTTCGGTTAACCAAGGTATCCGGTTTATCCCCTTAGCGATTCCACCAAATATCAGGAGAGTGATCGGTAGTTTGCTCAACCGGCGAAGTAACCGGTGCCTTACCGTTCTTTCTCATCCTGAAAATACAAATAAAAGGATTTTGAGATCATAGGGCAACCTTAAAGTAAAAAAATCATTGAGGAAGCACTAATAAGATTAAAAGAAGCTTATATATAAGTGGTGTGATTTACAAAAATACGGTGTATATATTTCAATGATGCGCGCGGTTGGAATACACACACCGGCCGGACATCACAGCAATCACACCCTTAAGGCAATTCACAACTCAAAGTTTTACAATTTAGTGCTTAAGTTGCAATTAGAAAACAAGGAAATGAAAGCAACTTCAAGCAAGCACCAAAAAGGAATTGGTAATTATTCATTCTCAAGAAGTGGTAATCACACATACAATGGTCTTAAATTGAGTGCAAAAGATGTTTGATCAAGACATTAACTAAAGTTGAACCATTACATACTGATTACCGAATCAAAAATTTTAAGATGAACAATGACAAATGAATTCATACAACACAGTGCATTTGTAACCAAGAATTGTACATGAACAAACAAGGAAATGCATCGGTGAATTTACTTAACAACCATCAAAAGTCATAATAAAAGTTGCACAATTCATACAATATGCCTAACAAGAGATAAATTGAACACATATGATGGCCAAGTCATATGAATCAAACAAAGTGTTCGTTGAGGCATTTCGTCGAACATGTGGTATGCAATGTGCAAGCTTATCACAATTAATCTCAAATTTGCTCATAACCAATCCCAACAATCAAACAATAACACTTTGCAAATTAAAGAAACAATAAAGAAAGCAACTAATTAAATCTAAACAACATAAAAGGAATGGAAACAATTACAAAAATATTAACATAAAGAGAAAGGGAAAACAAGAACCTTAGATATAAAGTTTGAGAAGACAAGAATGAGGTGGAAAACAATGGCACTTCTTATAGCCACTGCGAAATCACGGCGGTTGGGTTCGCCGGAAAAGAAACAACACTGGAAGAGGGAGATCTCACCGGTGGTGTATATAGAAAAAAGAAGGAAAGAAAGAAGCAAAAGAGAGAAGAGAAGAGAAGAAAAGAGAAAAAGACAGGGAGCGGTCGCCGGCGATGGGATGCAGCGGCGGCGGCAGGACCGGTGGGGCTGGGCAGAAAAGAGGGAGAGAGGGCAGTTGTGAAGAAGAAAAAGAAAAGAGAAGGCTGCCTCTCAACAGGGCAGGTTGCCCTGTTATTTCCCAAAACGCGTCCTGTGCAAACGCACAGGGGCCTATGCGGACGCACAGAGACGAAAACTTAGAGGGGTGTGAATGCCCGTAGCGTGCGAACGCTGCGACCAGAGGGGTTGCAAAAGGGCGGGCAGACGCACAAAGACGTGCGACCGCACAGACAGATTTTTTTTTCACTTGGGGACAAAAGCTCGTATGCGTGCGCACACAGGTCCGTGCACACGCACAGAGATTGGAAATGGGGGAGGTTGTGCCCACGCACAAGCTGTTCCCTCGCTACCACCAGAGGGGCTCTCAAGTTACGTGTGGGCGCACACGTCTGTGCAGCTGCACAGATGGAGTATGCGAGGGGTTGTGTGCGTACGCACGCTGCTGTGCAGACGCACAGGTCAAAGAAAACTGGGCATCACGCATGCACAAGCTATGCTGGCGTTGCGACCAGAGGGCACAAAAAGGTGCGTGCAAACGCACAGGTGGGTGCGGCCGCACAGATGGCAAAAAACACAGTTTTGTGCGCACGCACAGGTGGGTGCGGACGCACAAATGCCTATTCCAGAAAATTCTTTTCTCTTCAAAACTAAGGTTGTTACCCTTAGCATATCAACATACCAACCCCAAACCATTCAAATAAGCACAAATTCACCGTCCACAAGCAATACAACTTGAACAACTCAAAATTCATCCAATCAACCCTAAACTAACCATTATATCACAAAAAGGCAAACAAGGCAAAAGACTATAAACAAGAGATAGAGTTGGAATAATGTCACCATGGTGGGGTGTCTCCCACCAAGCACTTTGGTTTAGAGTCCTAAGTTGGACTTGCATGGCTTCATTGGTCACTTGGAAACTTCACCAAGGAAGAAGATCTCCAACTCCTTGGCATTTTTGGGTTGAGTATGATCCTTTGAACTTAATTCCTTGGCAACATCCTCTTCTTTTTGCTCCTTGCCATCCTCAATGACTTGCTCTTCAACTACTTCACACCCAAAATAGAATATGCTTCAAGAACAGGCTTGTTGGACTCTTCCAAGGTGAACTTGACTAACTTGCCATCCGCCTCAAAAGAATAGACTCCCGAATGTGCATCTAGCTTGAAACGGGCTGTCCTTAAGAATGGCCTTCCAAGGAGTATGGATGGTGGCTTGTTTGAGTCAATGGGGGGGTGTCTCCAAAATGTGAAAATCAACTGGAAAGAGCAATCCTTGAATATTGACTAGAAAATTTTCGGCAATCCCAACAACGGACACAATACTCTTATCGGCTAGCACAAACCTCGCCCCGGACCTCTTTAGGGGTGATAAATTCAATCTTTCATAAACGGGGAGCGGAATAATGCTCACGCACGCCCCCAGATCACACATACAGTCCATGAATTTTATCCCGCCAATCAAGCAAGTGACCAAACATGGGACGGGATCATTGTATTTTTCAGGAAGTAAAGAGGAGATAGAATCATCTACCGGCCTTGTGTTGAGGTTGCCAAGCTTTTCCTTGTGAGTGCAAACATCTTTAAGGAACTTGGCATATCTTGGCACTTGTTGAATTGCTTGGAAAAGGGGGACGGTGACTTCAACCTTCTTGAAAACTTCCACCATAGTGGGGTCAAGCTCTTCTTGTTTCTTGGCCTTCTTGGCTAAAGTTGGGAATGGAATGGGCAAAGGCTCTTCAAGCAAAGTCTTTCTCTTTGGCTCCTTGACCTTGGGTGGTTCTTCCTTGCTTTTATCAGCACCTTCATCTTCATCCCTCATCACCTCCACTTCATCTCCCACATCTTCATTTTTTGTCTCCTCACTCAACTTTGTAGGTATAGCAACATGCTTATCCAATTTAGTGCCGCTCCTAAGGGTAATGGCAATGATGCTACCCTTAGGGTTAGGTTGAGGTTGGGAGGTGTTCCAAGGGTTACCTGAAACTGTAGGTCGATCTTGGACGAGATCTTTTGTGCTGGTCGGCGCTGTTGTGTCCGACTTGATGATGGTGGCCGGAGCCGCCGTGTCTGACTTATTAGACTTGGTGGCGGTACTGGTCCTTCGTTACCGGAGGGTGGTGGTACCTGCAAGGGACTCCGATGCTTAAGTTAGCAAGGGTATTAAGCAGGTATTTTGTAGAATCAGAGTATGAGTTATACCTGGGTGCTCCAGTGTATTTATAATGGTGTGGAGTGACATTTCTGGAGATAAGATAGTTATCTTATCTTATCTTTGAGTAGAGTTATCTTAGCTTTAAGGGAACCGCCCCTATCCTTCTAGACTTGGAAAGCCTTTGGACTTGGGTCTTGTTCCTATGTTTGGGCCCTTTTTGGGCTTCTCCTGGTGATTTGGCCGAACTCTTTAAGAAGAGGTCGGGTAATCCTGACCTGAAGAGGTCGGTCGACTTGTCGCCAATTAGCCCGGGTCATACAGCTCGACTCAGGACATGAACAGTGCCCCTGCTCGAGCATGATCTTCTTTTTGAGGTTGAGTCCTGGTTTAGGACTTCGATTCTTCTTTGGAGAAGCCGAGCTCGAGAATTGTTGATCCTATTGTAGAGCTTCCATTTGAATGCGAGCGTTTTTCTCACTCCTTTAACTTTGAAAACGTGCGTTTCTTGCTTTGGAAACGTGCGAGGGTTTTTAATAACCCATTAACTCCTCTTTTGCCGTTTTTCCCTCTTTTCATTTTGAATTGAAAGATTTTGCTTTTAGTTTTCCCTCTAAAACTCCATCTTTTTTACCCTTCTGTTTTCTTGTTGGCCTGGGACTCTCCATTTTCGCTTACTCCCAAGTTTTCACATCTTTGCGCTTGATAAAATACTATTTTATGGTTTATCTTGTGTTTAATTGAGTTGTTTCATCAAGCCTTTACCCACTTATTCACATAAATGGCATGATTTTACAATTCCTTCCTAAGTTTGTTCTATGGTTGAAAACTTGCTTCCTAGAAATCTTTAAATTGTGTATTTTAATTCTCCTTTATACCATTCGATGCCGTGATCCGTGTGTTAAGTGTTTAAGGCTTTATAGGGCAGGAATGGCTTAAAAATTGGAGAGGAAGCTTGCAAAGAATAGAAGGAACACAAGAAACTAAGGAGATGACCAGCGAGCATCGATGCGCACGCAGGGCTCACGCGTGCACGCAACATGAAGAAATTTGCAGCGACGCGTGCGCGTGCCTGACACGTACGCGTGGATTGGAGTCTGCACAAAAGACGCGCACGCGTGGACGACGCGTACGTGTGACAAGGAAATTCGCCAAATGACGCGCACGCGTGACTGACGCGTACGCGTGACCTACGCGATCTGCACAATTAACAGAAAATGCTGGGGGCGATTTAGGGCCACATTTTGACCCAGTTTTCAACCCAGAAACACATAATAAAGACAGGGAACATGCAGAGACTCAAGACACACATTCACACATTCACACATTCTCATTAGGATAGTTTTTAGGTTTTTAGATCTGAATCTAGAGAGAAACTACTCTTCCTCTAGGTTATGCTTACATTCATAGTTTCATAGTTTATTGCTTTTGCTTTTGGATATTGAAGAGTCATCACCTCCGTTGAAGATACTATTCTAGTTTGTTTCCTTACTTGCTCTTTTATTTATTCCATAATCTTAATTCTTGTTTAGAGTGGTAATTGAATTATTTTCATGGATTGTTAATGCAAAGGATTACTTTTACTTTTAATTAATTTAAATCTCTATTTTATTTAAATTATTATGTCTCTTTTCTATTCCAAACTCCTAATAACGAAGATGGTATCCATGTCAATAGTGTAGATTCCCTACTTGACATAGGGGTTGATTAAGAGGAGACACTTGAGTTGGAATGCTCAAGTAATTAGTTAAATTGGAAGTTATTGGTTAATTCTGTATTTACTAACGCTAGACCTTCCCAAGGGAGAGGACTAGGATTTGCGAATAAGAGTTAGCTCAATCACTTGACTTTCCTTTATTTAGTAAGGGTTAACTAAGTGAAAATAACAATCTCTTTATACTACACTTGAGAGAATTCCAACAAGGACAGAACTTCCAATTAATCATTCCCCCAGTCAAGGCTTTTTATTCTGAATAATATAAATTCCTTTTTATTTTCATTGCACTAAATTACAATTGTTTATTTTCTATTAATCAATTCTCAAAACTCTCGGAAAACTCCTGATTAATAAATTAGCACCCTTTCTAGCAACTCGTTGGGAGACGACCTGGGACTCATACTCCCAGTATTTTTATTCTAATTTTTGTGACACCTTTCTAAATTGATGTGGCGGATTTTCGCTGGTTAAGAGCTATACTCGCAATGCTGTTCTTATATTACAATCTCTTAATTGGTCTAATTTCTGCCACGCACCAATTTTTGGCGCCATTACCGGGGAGTTGTAATTGTGTGCTAAATTATTAATTAGTGTACATATTTTTATTTTATTTACGTATTTTATTTTATTTTATTTTGTTACCATGAGCTATATGTTTCTCTCATTGAATGACGCGTTCATTGCCTGATCCGAGCTTAGCCTCATTTGATCCTGAAATTGAAAGAACTATTTCACGTATTAGGCGAGCTCGACGTCGGTTAGCCTCTGAGGGTGGTGAAGTGATTGTTATCGATTCACCAATCTCATCTGAGGGCGAATCTGAACCGCCATCTGAGAGTAAAACAAGCTCCTTTACTACTAATTCAGTTGATTCACGTGCAGATAACATGGCAGCACCTAGGAGGATTACTCTCCAGGAAGCTGGAGCCCCAGATTTTACACTGCAGTTGTATCAAGTGCATCATCCAACTCTGGCTGTAGATTTTGAACTGAAGACTGCACTAATCAACTTGATGCCCAAGTTTCATGGCTTACCTGCTCAGGAGCCCATCAAGCACCTCAGGGATTTTCAGACAGCCTGTTCTACCATTAGGCATCATGGTGGAAATGAAACTTATATTCTGTTAACCGCCTTCCAGTTTTCACTTGAGGGAAAGGCGAAGGAGTGGTACTACTCCCAACCTGGAGCAACTGTTACCAACTGGGATACGCTCAGGAGAGAATTTTTGGAAAAATACTTTCAAGCTAAAGTCACAGATAGATTGAGGAAAGAGATCTCTTGCATTGTCCAAGGTGAATCAGAAACTCTCTATGACTATTGGGAGTGCTTTAAGAACCTTTTAGATGCATGCCCCCATCACATGATTGACAAGCTAGTGTTGATTAGCTAATTCACTCAAGGCATGAAGCCTCGGGATAAAACTACACTGGATGGTGCTAGTCACGGGTCTCTGAAAAAGTACAAGACTGCAGATGAAGCATGGCAACTGATCAGCGACTTAGTTGAGTCCACCAGGAATCACAGGCACAGGAGAAGCCACTTAAAAGTTGTTGCAGAAGTTTCCTCTAGCACTGAGACTTCTGCTCTTACACAGAGTATATATGAAATGACCAACCTACTGAAGCAAATGTAGTTGAACCAACAACAACAAGCTCAGCCTTCCCCACCACAACAAAGCCAACAGTTAGTTCCCCAAAGGGTATGCGAAATCTGTGCTGATTATAGTCATTATACTGATGAATGCCCGCAGCTCCAATAAGAAGACAACACTGTAGCAGCTACTCATAACTTCTATGACCGCCCGAATCAAGGATACAATCAACAAGGCGGCAACTACAACCAAGGTGGGAACTATAACCAAGGATGGCAGGACAACTCCAACCAAGGTTGGAGAGATAATTCCAACCATGGCTAGAGGGACAACTATAATAGAGGAGGCAGAGACAATAATAGAAATCAGAGGCGAAATAACAATAACAGACAGCAGAATCAGAACCAACCTTACAGAGCCCCTCACCTAAGACAGTCACAAGGACCCCGGCATAACCAACAACAAGTCCCTCAGATCACTTATCCTACTTCCTCATCAAATGACGAGATGCTTCGTTCTCTTGCACAAGGACAACAAGACATGCAGACTACACTGAACTCTACTCTAAATGGTCTGAATGCCACTTTACAAGCTCTCGCCGCCCGGATAGATTCATTACCTGCTTCCACCAATCAACCTTCAAGCTCCGGTGGAATTCCTTCTCAACCCTTACCTAATCCCAAGGGTGGCATCAATGCCATCACTTTGAGGTCCGGAACCACATTACAAGAGAGGAACCAAGAGGAGCCAAGCGCACTAGAACACGCCCCAGCTGAGGATATGGTAGAAGTAGAAGATGCTGAAGAGGAAGAGGAAGTACAAGACAAGGTTGAAGAAGAACTAGCTCAGCAAAGGAATGGAGCACCAAAGGATGCAGAAGCTGCAAGTGGCACCATTCCTATCCCATTTCCACACCTTGCAAGGAAGACCAGAAAGCAGATGGAACTTGATCCCAAAATGGTAGAAATTTTCAAAAAGGTTGAGGTAACTATTCCCCTTTTTGATGTTATTCAGCAAGTACCTAAATATGCAAAGTTTCTGAAAGATTTATGCATACATAAAGATAAAATTAATGAATTAGAAACTATTCCTTTAGGTAGTTCTATATCTGCTTTAATGGGAGGTATACCCGAAAAATGTAGTGACCCAGGTCCATGTATGGTAAATCGTACCATTGGAGGTGTAATATTTTCTTATTGCATGTGTAACTTAGGAGCGTGTGTTAGTATAATGCCATTGTCTATATATGATACCTTAAGGCTCCCTCCCTTAAAAAGGTCGGCAGCTCATTTTGTGTTAGCAGATAAAAGCATTATTACAGTAGTTGGAATTGCTGAAGACGTATTAGTGAGCATTAAGGGGCTCATGATGAGCGGATAATTTATACGCTTTTTGGCAGTGTTTATACATAGTTTTTAGTATGATTTAGTTAGTTTTTAGTATATTTTTATTAGTTTTTAAATAAAATTCATATTTCTGGACTTCACTATGAGTTTGTGTGTTTTTCTGTGATTTCAGGTAATTTCTGGCTGAAATTGAGGGACTTGAGCAAAAATCAGATTTAGAGGCTGAAGAAGGACTGTAGATGCTGTTGGATTCTGACCTCCATGCACTCAAAGTAAATTTTTTGGAGCTACAGGAATCCAAATGGCACACTCTCAATTGCGTTGGAAAGTAGACATCCAGGACTTTTCAGCAATATATAATAGTCTATACTTTGCCTGAGTTTAGATGACGCAAACTGGCGTTCAACGCCAGCTCCCTGCCCTATTCTGGAGTTAAATGCCAGAAACAGGTTGCAAAGCAGAGTTAAATGCTAGAAACAGGTTACAAAGTGGCGTTTAACTCCAAGGAAGACCTCTACACGTAAAAGCTTCAATGCTCAGCCCAAGCACACACCAAGTGGGCCCGGAAGTGGATTTCTGCATCATTTACTCATTTCAGTAAACCCTAGTAATTAGTTTAGTATAAATAGAACTTTTCACTATTTTGTTAGACATCTTTGGATCATCTTTGATCAATTTTATGCTATCTTAGACCTTTAGGGAGGGTGGCCATTCGGCCATGCCTGGACCTTGTTCTTATGTATTTTCCACGGTAGAGTTTCTACACACCATAGATTAAGGTGTGGAGCTCTGCTGTTTCTCATGAATTAATGCAAAGTACTATTGTTTTTCTATTCAATTCAAGCCTATTTCTTCTCTAAGATATTCATTCGCACACAAGAACATGATGAATGTGATGATTATGTGACGCTCATCACCATTCTCACTTATGAACACGTGCCTGACAAACACTTCCGTTCTACATGAAAGCAAGCTTGAATGCATATCTCTTAGCCTCCTGATCGTGATATCAGAGTCTTCGTGGTATAGGCTAGAATTATTGGCAGCCATTCTTGAGATCCAGAAAGTCTAAACCTTGTCTGTGGTATTCCGAGTAGGATCTGGGAAGGGATAGCTATGACGAGCTTCAAACTCGCGAGTGCTGGGCGTAGTGACAGACGCAAAAGGATTACTGAATCCTATTCTAGTATGATCGAGAACCGACAGATGATTAGCCGTGCGGTGACAGCGCATCTTGGACCATTTTCACTGAGAGGACGGGAAGTAGCCATTGACAACGGTGATGCCCTACATAAAGCTTGCTATGGAAAGGAGTAGGAATGATTGGATGAAGACAGCAGGAAGCAGAAGTTCAGGAGGAACAAAAGCATCTCTATACGCTTATTTGAAATTCTCACGAATGAATTACATAAGTATTTCTATCCTATTTTATATTTTAGTTATATTTTAATTATCAAATCTCCATAACCATTTGAATTCGCCTGACTGAGATTTGCAAGATGACCATAGCTTGCTTCAAGCCGACAATCTCCGTGGGATCGACCCTTACTCACGTAAGGTTTATTACTTGGACGACCCAGTGCACTTGCTGGTTAGTTGCGCGAAGTTGTGACAAAGAACTAAGATTATGAATGTGCGCATTACGTTTTCAGCGCCGTTACCAAGGAATGAAAGATCACGATTTTGCATACCAAGTTTTTGGTGCCGTTGCCGGGGATTGTTCGAGTTTGGACAACTGACGGTTCATCTTGTTGCTCAGATTAGGTAATTTTATTTTAATTTTAAGCTTTTTATTTCTTATTTTCGAAAAATACAAAAAAAATTCTTCTTTTTCGTTTTTCCCAAAATAATTTTCGAAAAAAAAATTAATAAAACCATAAAAACCAAATATTTTATGTTTCTTGTTTGAGTCTAGTGTCAATTTTTAAGTTTAGTGTCAATTGCATGCTTTTATAATTTTCGAAAATTCATCAAATGTTCTTCATTGATCTTCAAATTGTTCTTGATGATTTGCTTTGTTTGATCTTTGCATTTTTATGTTTTGTGTATTTTCTTGTTTTTCATATGCATTTTCAATTTATTAGTGTCTAAAGTTTGAAAATTTCTAAGTTTGGTGTCTTGCATGTTTTTCTTTTCTTAAAAATTTTCAAAAATAAGTCTTGATGTTCATCTTGATCTTTAAAGTGTTCTTGGTGTTCATCTTGACATTCAAAGTGTTCTTGCATGCATTAGTTATTTTGATTCATAATTTTTATGTTTTGTTTCAATTTAGTGTTTTTCTCTCTCATCATTAAAAATTCAAAAATAAAAAAAATATCTTTCTCTTTTTCTTCTCATAAATTTTCAAAAATTTGAGTGACTTTTTCAAAAAGTTTTCAAAATTTAGTTGTTTCTTATGAGTCAAATCAAAATTTCAATTTAAAAATTCTATCTTTTTCAAATCTTTTTCAAAAATAAAATCTTTTTCATTTTTTTTATGATTTTCGAAAATTTTAAAATGATTTTCAAAATCTTTTTCTTAATTTCATTTCATAATTTCAAAATCTTTACTAACAATTAATGTGATTGATTCAAAAATTTTTAGTTTGTTACTTGCCTAATAAGAAAAGTTCAATCTTTAAATTTTAAAATCCTATATTTTTGTTTCTTGTTAGTCAAGTAATCAACTTTAATTTCAAAAAATCAAATCTTTTTAAATTTCTTTTTCAAATCTTTTTTAAAATAAATTTCAATCACATCTTTTTCAAAATCAATTTCAAAATCTTTTCTAACTTCTTATCTTTTCAAAATTGATTTTCAAATCTTTTTCAATTAACTACTTGACTTTTTGTTTTAAAAGTTTTCTATTTCAATCATATCTTTTTCAAAATCACCTAACTACTTTTCTCTCTCCAATTTTTGAAAACCCCTCCCCTCTTTTTCAAAATTCCGTTTTAATTAACTAATTGATTTAAATTTTAATTTAATTTAATTTTTATTTTTAAAATTTTCGAATTTTAACTTTAATTTTAAATTAAAAAAACAAAAAAATATTTTTCTTTTCTTTTCAATTATTTTCGAAAATTCTTCTCTCTCTCCTCCTTCTAATTATTTATTTATCTACTAACACTTCCCTTCTTCTTAAAAATTCGAACCCTCTCCCTCTTTCTGTGTTCAAATTTCTTTTCTTCTTCTACTCACATAAAGGAATCTCTATACTGTGACATAGAGGATTCCTCTTCTTTTCTGTTTTCTTCTTTTTCATATGAGTAGGAACAATGATAAAAACATTCTTATTGAAGCTGATCCTGAACCTGAAAGGACTCTGAAGAGGAAGCTAAGGGAAGCTAAAGCACAACTCTCTGGAGAAAATCTGACAGAAATTTTCGAAAAAGAATGAGACATGGCCGAAAATAATAACAATGCAAGGAAGATGCTTGGTGACTTTACTGCACCAAATTCCAATTTACAGGGAAGAAGCATCTCAATCCCTGCCATTGGAGCAAACAATTTTGAGCTAAAGCCTCAATTAGTTTCTCTGATGCAACAGAATTGCAAGTTTCATGGACTTGCATTAGAAGATCCTTTTCAGTTCTTAACTGAATTCTTGCAGATCTGTGATACTGTTAAGTCCAATGGGGTTGATCCCGAGGTCTACAGGCTTATGCTTTTCCCATTTGCTGTAAGAGACAGAGCTAGAATATGGTTGGATTCTCAACCTAAAGATAGCCTGAACTCTTGGGATAAGCTGGTCACGGCTTTCTTAGCCAAGTTCTTTCTTCCTCAAAAGCTTAGCAAGCTTAGAGTGGATGTTCAAACCTTCAAACAGAAAGAAGGTGAATCCTTTTATGAAGCTTGGGAGAGATACAAGCAACTGACCAAAAAGTGTCCTTCTGACATGCTTTCAGAATGGACCATCCTGGATATATTCTATGATGGTCTATCTGAATTATCTAAGATGTCATTGGACCATTCTGCAGGTGGATCCATTTACCTAAAGAAAACGCCTGCAGAAGCTCAGGAACTCATTGACATGGTTGCAAATAACCAGTCCATGTACACTTCTGAAAGGAATCCTGTGAGTAATGGGACGCCTCAGAGGAAGGGAGTTCTTGAAATTGATACTCTGAATGCCATATTGGCTCAGAATAAAATATTGTCTCAGCAAGTCAATATGATTTCTCAGAGTCTGAATGGATTGCAAGCTGCATCCAACAGTACTCAAGAGGCATCTTCTGAAGAAGAAGCTTATGATCCTGAGAACCCTGCAATAGCAGAGGTGAATTACATGGGGGAACCCTATGGAAATACCTATAATCTCTCGTGGATAAATCATCCAAATTTCTCATAGAAGGATCAACAAAAGCCTCAACAAGGCTTTAATAATGGTGGAAGAAACAGGTTTAGCAATAGCAAGCCTTTTCCATCATCCACTCAGCAACAGACAGAGAATTCTAAGCAGAATCCATCTAGCTTAGCAAATATAGTCTCTGATCTATCTAAGGCCACTTTAAGTTTCATGAATGAAACAAGGTCCTCCATTAGAAATTTGGAGGCACAAGTGGGACAGCTGAGTAAAAGAGTCACTGAAACTCCTCCTAGTACTCTCCCAAGCAATACAGAAGAGAATCCAAAAAGAGAGTGCAAGGCCATTACCTTACTTGGTGTGGCCGAACCCAGAGAGGAGGAGGAGGATGTGAATCCTAGTGAGGAAGACCTCCTGGAACGCTCAGTGACCAATAAGGAGTTTCCCTTTGAGGAACCAAAGGAATCTGAGGCTCATCTAGAGACCATAGGGATTCCATTGAACCTTCTTTTGCCCTTCATGAGCTCTGATAAGTATTCATCCTCTGAAGAGGATGAAGACATTACTGAAGAGCAAGTTACTAAATACCCTTGTGCAATCATGAAGCTGAATGCCAAATTATTTGGTAATGAGACTTGGGAAGATGAACCTCCCTTGCTCACCAATGAACTGAATGCATTGGATAGGCATAAATTACCTCAAAAGAAACAGGATCCTGGTAAATTCCTAATTCCCTGTAACATAGGCACCATGACCTTTGAGAAGGCTCTGTGTGACCTGGGTTCAGGAATAAACTTAATGCCACTCTCTGTAATGGAGAAACTTGGGATCTTTGAGGTGCAAGCTGCCAGAATCTCATTAGAGATGGCAGACAACTCAAGAAAACAGGATTATGGACTAGTAGAGGACGTGCTAATAAAGGTTGAAGGCCTTTACATCCCTGCTGATTTCATAATCCTAGACACTGGGAAGGATGAGAATGAATCCATCATCCTTGGAAGATCCTTCTTAGCCACAGCAAGAGTTGTGATTGATGTGGACAGAGGAAAATTGGTCCTTCAACTGAATGAGGACAACCTTGTGTTTAAAACTCAAGGATCTCCTTCTGTAACCATGGAGAGTAAGCATGAAAAGCTTCTCTCACTGCAGAGTCAACCAAAGCCCCCACAGTCAAACTCTAAGTTTGGTGTTGGGAGGCCACAACCAAACTCTAAGTTTGGTGTTGAACCCTCACATTCAAACTCTAAGTTTGGTGTTGGGAGGTCCCAACAATGCTCTGAATATCTGTGAGGCTCCATGAGAGCTCACTGTCAAGCTATTAACTTTAAAGAAGCGCTTGTTGGGAGACAACCCAATGTTAATTAATTATATCTATTTATTTTCCATTGCTATTTTATGTTTTCTTTAGGTTGATGATCATGTGAAGTCACAAAAACTACTGGAAAATAAAAAATAGAATGAAAAATAGCACACCCTGAAGGAAGAGTATTCTGGCGTTTAAACGCCAGAAACAAGCATCTGTCTGGCGTTTAACGCCAGAAACAAGCACCAAGCTGGCGTTTAACGCCAGAAACAAGCATCAACCTGGCGTTAAACGCCAGAAATAGGCTACATTTGGGCGTTTAACGCCAAAAACAGGCAGCAGTCTGGCGTTAAACGCCAGTATTGCATACAAAGGGCATTTTGCACGCCTAATTGGAGCAGGGATGTTAAGTCTTTGACCCCACTGGATCTGTGGACCCCACAGGATTCCCACAGGATCTGTGGACCCCACAGGATCCTCACCTACCCCACCTCTTCTTCCCTTCTCTTCTCCCTCTTTCCCAAATACCCTTCACCAATCACCTCAATCACTCTTCCCCATCACCTCTTAACCACTCACATCCCTCCACTCTTCCCCATAAACCCCACCTACCTCCAAAATTCAAATTCTTTTCCCTCCCAAACCTAACCCTAATGGCCAAACCCTAAACCTCCCCCCACTCCTATATAAACCCTTCATTCCTTCTTCATTTTCACACAACACAACCCTCTCTTCTTTCCCTTGGCCGAATACACACCTCTCTCCCTCTCCTCCATTTTTCTTCTTCTTCTCCTTCTTTCTTTCTTCTTTTGCTCGGGGACAAGCAAACATTTTAAGTTTGGTGTGGTAAAAGCATTGCTTTTTATTTTTTCATAACCATTAATGGCACCTAAGGCTAGAGAAACCTCAAGAAAGAGGAAAGGGAAGGCAATTGCTTCCACCTCTGAGTCATGGGAGATGGAGAGATTTATCTCTAAGGTCCATCAAGACCACTTCTATGAAGTTGTGGCTAAGAAAAAGGTGATCCCTGAGGTCCCTTTTAAGCTCAAAAAGAGCGAATATCCGGAGATCCGACAAGAGATTAGAAGAAGAGGATGGAAAGTTCTCTCTATTCTTATTCAACAAGTCGAGATCTTAATGGTTCAAGAGTTCTATGCAAATGCATGGATCACTAGGAACTATGATCAAAGTGTGAACCCGAATCCAAAGAATTGGCTTACCATGGTTCGGGGGAAATACTTAGATTTCAGTCCAGAAAATGTAAGGTTGGCATTCAACTTACCAATGATGCAAGAAAATGCATGCCCCTACACTAGAAGGGTCAATTTTGATCAAAGGTTGGACTAAGTCCTCATGGACATATGTGTGGAAGGAGCTCAATGGAAAGTTGACTCAAGAGGCAAGCCGGTTCAATTGAGAAGACTGGACCTTAAGCCTGTAGCTAGAGGATGGTTGGAGTTCATTCAACGCTCAATTATTCCTACTAGCAACCGGTCTGAAGTTACTATAGACCGGGCCATCATGATCTATAGTATCATGATTGGGGAGAAAGTGGAAGTTCATGAGATTATACCTCAAGAACTCTATAAGGTGACTGACAAGTCTTCCACTTTGGCAAGGTTAGCCTTTCCTCACCTCATTTGCCACCTCTGCAATTCGGATGGAATTGACATAGAGGGAGACATCCTCATTGATGAGGACAAGCCCATCACTAAGAAAAGGATGGAACAAACAAGAGATCATGGACCTCAACAAGAGCATGAGGAAATTCCTCACCATGAAATCCCTGAGATGCCTCAAGGGATGCACTTTCCTCCACAAAACTATTGGGAGCAAATCAACACTTCCCTAGGAGAATTAAGTTCCAACATGCGACAACTAAGGATGGAGCACCAAGAGCACTCCATCATCCTCCATGAGATTAGAGAAGATCAAAGAGCTATGAGGGAGGAGCAACAAAGACAAGGAAGAGACATAGAGGAGCTCAAGAGCACCATTGGTTCTTCAAGAAGAGGAAGACGCCACCCTCACTAAGGTGGACCCGTTCCTTAATCTCATTGTTCTTATTTTTCTGTTTTTCATTTACTATGCTTTATGTTTATTTATGTTTGTATCTTTATTACATGATCATTAGTGTTTAAGTGTCTATGTCTTAAAGCTATGAATGTCCTATGAATCCATCACCTCTCTTAATTGAAAACTGTTCTAAAAACAAAAGAACAAGAAGTACATGTTTTCGAGTTCATCCTTGAAACTAGTTTAATTATTTTGATGTGGTGACAATACTTTTTGTTTTCTGAATGGATGCTTGAATAGTGCATATGTCTTTTGATATTGTTGTTTATGAATGTTAAATATGTTGGCTCTTGAAGAATGATGAAAAAGGAGAAATGTTATTTGATAATCTGAAAAATCATAAAATTGATTCTTGAAGCAAGAAAAAGCAGTGAATACAAAAGCTTGTGAGAAAAAAAAAAAGAAAAGAAAAATGGTGAAAAAAGAAAAAAAAAGAGAGAAAGAAAAAGAAAAAGCAAGCAGAAAAAGCCAAAAGCTCTTTAAACCAAAAGGCAAGAGCAAAAAGTCAATAGCCCTTAAAACCAAAAGGCAAGGATAATAAAAATGATCCAAGGCTTTGAGCATCAGTGGATAGGAGGGCCTAAAGGAATAAAATTCTGGCCTAAGCGGCTAAACCAAGCTATCCCTAACCATGTGCTTCTGGCGTGAAGGTGTCAAGTGAAAACTTGAGACTGAGCGGTTAAAGTCAAGGTCCAAAGCAAAAAAAAGAGTGTGCTTAAGAACCCTGGACACCTCTAACTGGGGACTCTAGCAAAGCTAAGTCACAATCTGAAAGGGTTCACCCAGCTATGTGTCTGTGGCATTTATGTATCCGGTGGTAATACTGGAAAACAGAGTGCTTAGGGCCACGGCCAAGACTCATAAAGTAGCTGTGTTCAAGAATCAACATACTGAACTAGGAGAATCAATAACACTATCTAAAATCTAAGTTCCTATAGATGCCAATCATTCTGAACTTCAATGGATAAAGTGAGATGCCAAAACTATTCAAGAGGCAAAAAAGCTACTAGTCCCGCTCATCTGATTAGAGCTAAGTTTCATTGATATTTTGAAATTTATAGTATATTCTCTTTTTTTTATCCTATTTGATTTTCAGTTGCTTGGGGACAAGCAACAATTTAAGTTTGGTGTTGTGATGAGCGGATAATTTATACGCTTTTTGGCAGTGTTTTTACATAGTTTTTAGTATGATTTAGTTAGTTCTTAGTATATTTTTATTAGTTTTTAAAATTCATATTTCTGGACTTTACTATGAGTTTGTGTGTTTTTCTGTGATTTCAGGTAATTTCTGGCTGAAATTGAGGGACTTGAGCAAAAATCAGATTTAGAGGCTGAAGAAGGACTGCAGATGCTGTTGGATTCTGACCTCCCTGCACTCAAAGTAGATTTTATGGAGCTACAGGAGTCCAAATGACGCGCTCTCAATTGCGTTGGAAAGTAGACATCCAGGGCTTTTCAGCAATATATAATAGTCCATACTTTGCCCAAGTTTAGACGACGCAAACTGGCGTTCAACGCCAGCACCCTGCCCTATTCTGGAGTTAAACACCAGAAACAGGTTACAAACTGGCGTTTAACTCCAAGGAAGACCTCTACACGTGAAAGCTTCAATGCTCAGCCCAAGCACACACCAAGTGGGCCCAGAAGTGGATTTCTGCATTATTTACTCATTTCTGTAAACCCTAGTAATTAGTTTAGTATAAATAGAACTTTTCACTATTGTGTTAGACATCTTTGGTTCATCTTTGATCAGTTTTATGTTATCTTAGACCTTTAGGGAGGCTGGCCATTCGGCCATGCCTGGACCTTGTTCTTATGTATTTTCAACGGTAGAGTTTCTACACACCATAGATTAAGGTGTGGAGCTCTGCTGTTTCTCATGAATTAATGCAAAGTACTATTGTTTTTCTATTCAATTCAAGCCTATTTCTTCTCTAAGATATTCATTCGCACACAAGAACATGATGAATGTGATGATTATGTGACGCTCATCACCATTCTCACTTATGAACGCGTGCCTGACAAACACTTCCATTCTACATGAAAGCAAGCTTGAATGCATATCTCTTAGCATCCTGATCGTGAGATCAGAGTCTTCGTGGTATAGGCTAGAATTATTGGCGGCCATTCTTGAGATCCGAAAAGTCTAAACCTTGTCTGTGGTATTCCGAGTAGGATCTGGAAAGGGATGGCTGTGACGAGCTTCAAACTCGCGAGTGTTGGGCGTAGTGACAGACGCAAAAGGATTACTGAATCCTATTCCAGTATGATCGAGAACCGATAGATGATTAGCCGTGCGGTGACAGCGCATCTTGGACCATTTTCACTGAGAGGACGGGAAGTATCCATTGACAACGGTGATTTGGAATGACTGGATGAAGACAGCAGGAAGCAGAGGTTCAGGAGGAACAAAAGCATCTCTATATGCTTATCTGAAATTCTCACGAATGAATTACATAAGTATTTCTATCCTATTTTATATTTTAGTTATATTTTAATTATCAAATCTCCGTAACCATTTGAATTCGCCTGACTGAGATTTGCAAGATGACCATAGCTTGCTTCAAGCCGACAATCTCCGTGGGATCGACCCTTACTCACGTAAGGTTTATTACTTGGACGACCTAGTGCACTTGCTGGTTAGTTGTGCGAAGTTGTGACAAAGAACTAAGATTATGAATGTGCGTTTTAAGTTTTCAGCGCCGTTACCAAGGAATGAAAGATCACAATTTTGCATACCAGCTCACATTTCCCATTGACTTCTATATCCTGAAAATGCCCCCTAATGACTCATGAAGACCATCATCAAGCCTGTTTGGAAGACCATTCCTGAAGACTTCGAAGTTCAAGCTAGATGCATTCTCAGGAACTTACTCCTTTGAGATAGATGGCAGAACAATGAGTTTCAGCTTAAATGAAGCTATGAAGCACCCTCTGGAAGATCATTCTATCTTCTAGTGCGACATCATTGATGAAACTGTAGCTGATGTTCACCAAGAAGAAGTAGAAGAGAAGCACATGGAGCAAGGTCCAAGTGTGGGGACACCCTCTGAACACAATAAGGACACTTTGCCATTATTACTAACCCCGGATGACCCAGAACCTAGCAATGAGCAGAAATTGGAATTGAAGCCACTTCCTCCACACCTCAAATATGCTTACTTTGAGGATAATAAGAAGTTCCCAGTTATCATTGCAAGGGAGCTCACTTCACAACAGGAGGAGCAACTGCTCAGTGTGCTGAGAAAGTACAAGAAAGTAATTGGGTGGAGCTTGGCGGATATAGTAGGCATCAGCCCTCAAGTTTGTGAGCACAGAATATACTTAAAAGAGGAATCAAAACCCGTCCGTCAACCCCAAAGAAGATTGAATCCCACCATCTTAGAAGTTGTCAAGAAAGAAGTGACCAGGCTACTTGAAGTAGATATCATTTAGCACATCTCAGACAGTGAATGGGTCAGTCCAGCACAAGTGGTGCCCAAGAAGTCTGGAGTCACAACAGTAAAGAATGAGCATGGAGAGCTCCTGACAACTAGAGTGCAGAATTCATGGAGGGTTTGCATTGACTATAGGTGTCTCAACCAAGCTACTCGCAAGGATCACTACCCCTTGCCATTCATTGATCAGATGCTTGACCACCTGTCAGGTAAATCCCATTACTATTTTTTAGATGGTTATACAGGCTATTTTCAAATTCATATAACTCCTAAAAATCAGGAGAAGACTACTTTTACATGTCCTTTTAGAACATATGCATATAAGAGGATGCCTTTTGGCTTATGTAATGCACCGGCTACTTTCCAAAGATGTATGATGAGTATCTTTTCAGATCTTTTTGAGAACTGTATGGAAGTATTTATAGATGATTTTAGCGTATATGATGATTCATTTAACCTCTGCTTGGATAGTTTGGCTAGAGTATTAGACAGGTGTGTTAGTTCAAACCTTGTATTGAATTTTAAAAAAATGTCACTTTATGGTAAAACAAGGTATTGTACTAGGACATGTTGTGTCTAATACTGGTATTTCTATAGATCCAGCAAAGGTAGATGTCATTTCTAGTTTACCTTACCCCTCCTCCATGAGGAAAGCCCGTTCGTTCCTAGGCCATGCAGGTTTCTACAGGAGATTCATTAAGGACTTCAGTAAGATAGCATTACCTTTATCCAGACTGCTGCAGAAAGATATTGAGTTCGAGTTCAGTGAGGATCGCATGCAAGCATTTGATAAGCTGAAGATCGCCCTGACTCAAGCTCCAATCATAAGAGGACCAGACTAGAGCCAGCCATTCGAGATTATGTGTGATACCTCCAACCATGCAGTAGGAGCGGTGCTGGCTCAGCGCGAAGGTAAGGATTCTTTCGTAATTGCTTATGACCTTAGACGCTGCTCAGTCTAATTACACTACTACTGAAAAAGAGCTTCTTGCTATTGTTTTTGCTCTGGATAAATTCCGAGCCTATTTACTTGGTACTAAGGTAGTAGTGTACTCAGACCATGCAGCTCTAAAATATTTATTAGCTAAAAAAGAGTCCAGACCAAGGTTGATACGTTGGATACTGCTGCTGCAAGAATTTGACTTAGAAATTAAGGATAGAAGTGGTAACCAGAATTTAGTGGAAGACCACTTGAGTCGCCTTGAGCACATTAAGGATGACTCCACTCCTATCAATGATACTTTCCCATTTGATAGTTTACAAGTAATATCTGAAGTAGTTCCTTGGTATGCACATGTAGCTAATTATCTAGTTACCTTTATATACTGTTAGCTGTAGATTATGTTTCTAAATGGGTGGAAGCAATTTCTACCCGTACTGATGATGCTAACACTGTTGTTTCCTTTGTTAGAAACTATATTATTCGTCACTTTGGATCACCACGAGCAATTGTGAGTGATCAAGGCACTCACTTTTGTAACAAGAGACTGACAGGATTACTGAAGAAGTATGGGATTGTTCATAAAGTAGCAACAGCTTATCATCCCCAAACCAATGGACAAGCAGAAGTGTCTAACAGGGAGATTAAACGCATTCTGGAGAAGATAATAAAGCCCCATAGAAAGGACTGAAGTGTCAGGCTACAAGATGCACTCTGGGCATATAGAATAGCATACAAGACACCCATTGGGATGAGACCCTTCCGCTTAGTGTATGGAAAGGCTTGCCACCTTCTAGTAGAGGTGGAACACAAGGCTTTCTGGGCTGTGAGGGAGTGCAACATGAATTTTGAAGAAGCTGGTGCTGAAAGGAAGCTGCAACTAGCAGAATTGGAGAATCTTCGCCTAGAAGCATATGACAACTCCAGGCGATACAAGGAGAAGATGAAGGCTGTCCATGACAAGCACATAAAAAGGAGAGAATTCAGACCAGGGGAGTTAGTTCTTCTCTATAACTCCAGATTGAGACTCATGCCAGGTAAACTGAGATCAAGATGGGAAGTTCCTTATAGAGTAGAAAAGGCAGAACCATACAGAGTTTTTCACCTGCGTCATCCTTCTAGTTCAAAATTTATCAAGGTCAATGGACATCGCCTAAAGCTTTATCATGGTGAGAAGATGAAGGATCACAAAGAGCTAGAGGTTTTCCTCTTGGAAGACCCACCAACAGAAGCAGAATGAGCCCGAAGACCATCCAACTTAAGGACGTAAAAGCAAAGTGCTAGGTGGGAGACAACCCACCATGGTATGATCGTTCCACTTCAGTCTTAGTTTTGTTTTATTTTATTTTACTTTATTTTCTTAAGTGACTTTTCTCATAATCTCTGCATATAGTCTGCATTTGCATTTGCATTCTGCATATAAAAAAAATGCACGCGACGCACAAGCGTGGCTGACGCGTCCGCATCATATGTGCATTCGAAACAAGGAAGAAAAGAAGCAGACAGTCACGCGGGAGCGTGGCTGGAGGCGTGTCTTAGGCACAAACATGCCCACGCGAACGCGTCCGTGACACGTCCGCGTCATTTTCAAAATTAGCCTCTCACGCGGGCGCGTCGCCCATGCACACGTGTGACCCTGCGAACTCGATGTAAATAGGTGTATGGTAGAGAGTTATGATGGAGTGGGGCTGGAATGGTGCTAGAAGCACAAACCCCATCACGCGTACGCATCATCCATGCGTACGCGTCATTTTTCAAAATTAGGCCATTCACGCGTGCGCGTCACCCACACGCACGCGTCACCCAAAATTTTTGCAATATGCGAACGAAACAGAGAGTTGTGTGTGCGTGAGGCTGCACTCGTTCCAATACCATAAATCAGGTCACGCGTGCGCGTCACCCACGAGAACGCATCACCTGAAAATCTCACAAATTACGCGAACGCGTGCTCCACGCGTCCGCGTCACCTGCGACGCACAGTTTTACTATGTCAGCGCCAGATATCTTATATTTTCTTCCCCAATCCTTCTTCTCCCTTCTTATTTCTTCTCCCTTCTTTCTTCTTTATCCCTTCTTACTTTTTACCTTTTTCTCCCCTCTTTTTCACATCCATTCTCAAGGTTCTTTTCTTTTCTTCTTCCCTTTTTACTTTTCTATTATTATTATTACTTTTATTTATATTTTCTTCTTCTTTTTCTTCTTACTTTCATTATCTATGTCTTCTTTTTCTTTCTTTTTCTTTTTACATTCTTTTCATTAGTGTTAGAAATTTAACTGGGTGATTATTTTCTTCTTTATTTTGCTTGTGGATTATTTAAAAGTTGTTTGACAATTAATATTACTTCTCAAGGGTTGCTTGCATATTCAATTTAATACTTTCAACAACATATTTACCATGCATGCTAAGTGTTTATGCAAAAGCCCGTATGGCATTACGTATTTTTAAATGATTCTATTCTTCTACTCTAATGCCTATTTTTTCACAAAACCATTTTTATATTTTATTCATTAAATATAATTGTCAATACAAACAAGTTGTTAGTTTGAAAGAGTTGATAATCAAATTGGACATTTAATGCTTGATCTATGCTACTCATGCCTTTGCCAACATGCCAATAAACATCTTGCATCTACTTGCCACAACATGCACTTGCTATATTTCCATTGATGAACTTCTCACATGTAGTCGCGACCATGTGTTAATGACATCCCTCTTTACTGTGCATTGATTATCACTTGTACTATCCTCTTCCTTGCTCGAACCCTTAGCTTTACATATTACTTTCCTTTTTCTTTTTCAGGATGGCCACCAAGAAGGGTAAAGAGAAAGCTACTCCCAAACAACCAGCAAGGAAAAGAACAAAAAGAGCACTAGCTGCAGAGCCATCTTCAACAGCAGTAAAGCCCTCAAAAAAGTGAATCAAGAGGATCATTAAGGTCGATGAAAAAGAGAAAGCCTTTCCAACAAAGGACACTGCGCGGTTCACTAACCACTACTGTGAGCAGATGTTCCCTATCATGGCTGAGAGGAACTATAATAATGAATACCTTCTCATCCTCTCGACCAACATTGTTGAATTTGTTGAGCCCCGAATTGAATGAAGACAATGGGGATTCCTACGGAGACAGCCACGGTAGGTTAACCTTTCATGGGTAGTTGAATTCTACTCCAATTTTCACATGCTAACCATGCAGTCTATCTATGTCCGTCAGAAGCAAGTCCCCATAACTGAAGAGGCCATTCAACGAGCTTTAGATCTTTCCCCTGCTCCAGAAGGATTGGACGCATTCCAAGAAGCCTCATTCAAACGCCAGACATACCAATTTGACTGGAACGCCGTTCTCAGAGTTATAGCACAGCCTGGCAGCAGATGGATCTATGGATACTATCAATCTCGACCTAAGAGCATATTGGCTTCAGCACTCACCTTGGAGGCTCGAGTATGGGCACAGATTATGTCCCATTACATCTTTTCAAGCACTCACGAGTCCTCCTTCACTGCAGACATGGCTGTTCTACTCTGGTGTATCCTTACAGACCAGCACCTCAATTCATCAAGACACATTCGGCATGCTCTGGGACACATACGAATTGCGGGCAACATACCTTTTTCTGCCTTAGTTTTAGATCTAGTCTCAGCAGCTGGAGTATCCTACAGATCTGGGGACACCAAGGCCATGATTCTGCGGGATGATCAGATCGTCCCTAACGGGAAGTATATCAGACCTCCAGCAGCCACTACTAGCCGGACTGCAGAACCGGCCAAAGATATTCCTTCTCCTTCCACATCCCAACCAACTTCAACAAACCCACTGCTCTATCAGATACTTGAGAGGTTGGTACGAGTCCTGGGGTATCCTTTTCGCTGTTGTATGAGTTGTATCCATATTTGTTCGAGTTGATTTCTTGCTGTAGGACTAGTTGACCATGTCTTCTCAAAAAAATATTGTCGAGACCTCCTCCAAAGTCCCCGAGGGAATGTCTGACTGGCTGGACTCCCTCGTCTTGATGTGTATTTCAGTAGTTAATTCTGAGTACTGCGTGGAGCTTAGAAAACATCACCAAATCTGTAGTAGTAGAGATCAGGAGAAGAACTACGAGTTGGTAGCGCCTGACTCTGATGAAAGGGTTTGCTTCCCTTCTCTGACCCAGGGGGAGCGCCCCTTTTTTATGCTTACGACTATTTTTTCAGCCAAATGAACATTACCCTTCCTTTTACCTCCTTCAAGACCAATTTCTTGTGGTCGTGTAATGTAGCTCCATCCCAGCTCCATCCGAACTCCTGGGGCTTTATTAAGATCTTTCAGTTGCTTTGCCAAGAATTGGATGTCAAGCCTTTTCAAACTCTCTTTCTTTACCTCTTTGTCTTGACCAAACCTAGGACTACCAAAAAGAAAGCTTCTTGGATTTCTTTCCGGTCTGCCCAAGGACACAAAGTATTTTCTATGTACGATGGGTCTTTTAGGGATTTTAAGAACCACTTTTTTAAGGTCCGAGCTGTTGAGGGAGCTCGACAATTTTTCTTAGAGTCGAATAATGAACCTGGACAAGGCTACCAGTCGCCCGTTGAGTTGTTGCACCTCTTTGACACAGTTCGGGCTTTTCATGTCGAGTATGGCCCGGTACTTGTCCGGTTTGCTTCTATTCCTCTTTGTGTGAGCATGAAACCCAGAAATTTGCCAGCTTCTACTACGAAGGTGCATTTCGCAGGGTTAAGTCGCATGCCATACTTTCTTATGGTATTGAACACTTGGGCGAGGTCGGATAGTAGTGACTCCTCGCTTTGTGCTTTTACTAACATGTCGTCCACATATACCTCCATAAGTTTCCCGATATGGTCTGCGAAGACTTTGTTCATTAATTTTTGATACGTGGCTCCTACGTTTTTGAGTACGAATGGCATGACTACGTAACAGTAGTTTGCTTTTGGGGTTAAGAATGAGGTTTTTTCTTGATCAGGTGGATACATCGGGATTTGATTGTATCCCGAATAAGCGTCCATAAACGAGAGGTATTTGTATCCGGAGGAGGCATCCACTAGGGCGTCGATACTTGGGAGTGGATAGGGATCTTTCGGGCAAGCTTTGTTGAGATCGGTGTAGTCGGTGCACATCCGCCACTTCCCATTTGCTTTCTTTACCAGGACGTCGTTGGCTAGCCATAATGGGTACTTGACTTCTCTTATGAATCCTGCCTCTAGTAGAGCTTGTACCTGTTCTTCCACAGCTTGGGGTCTTTCCGGTCTGAGCTTTCTACGCCTCTGCTGTACTAGCCGAGATCCTGGATATACTGCCTGTTTGTGGCACATTAGTTTGGGGTTTATGCCCAGCATGTCTGCGGCCTTCCATGCGAAGAGGTTGACATTATCTTTTAAGAACTATATCAGGAACTCCTTTACATCTCTTTTTAGGATTGCGCCAATATTGGTTGTTTTATCTGGGACATTTCCGATCTGGACTTTTTCTATCTCGCCTTCAGGTTGTGGACGAAGTTCCTCCCGACCTCGAATTCCCCCGAGTTTGATGGTGTGGATTTCTTCTCCTTTGCCTCTGAGGTTTAGACTTTCGTTGTAACAGCAGCGCGCTATTTTCTGGTCTCCTTTTATAGTAGCGATCCCTTCTGTAGTTGGAAACTTCATGCATAGATGTGGAGTTGAGACTACTGTGGCGAGCTGATTTATCATTGTCCGACCTATTAGGGCATTGTAAGTTGATCTCACGTCCACCACGATGTAATATATGTTGAGTGTCCTTGACCGGTTTCCTTTTCCAAAGGTTGTGTGTAGTGAGATGTATCCAAGTGGTTGGATTGGAGTGTCTCCTAGTCCAAATAAGTTGTTCGGGTATGCTCTGAGATCTTTTTCCTCTAGGCCGAGTTTGTCGAAGGCGGTTTTAAACAATATATCAGTCGAGCTTCCTTGGTCCACTAGTGTGCGGTGGAGGTTAGTGTTGGCCAATATGATAGTGATGACCATGGGATCGTCATGTCCCGAGATGATGCCAGCCGCGTCCTCTTTAGTGAAAGTAATAGTAGGGAGGTCGGGTGCTTCTTCTCCTCCCTCGACGTGATATACTTCTTTAAGTTATCTTTTGCGAGATGATTTGGAGATTCCTCCTCCCGTAAATCCTCCATGTATCATATGGACATGTCTCTCTGGGGTACGAAGTGGCCGTTCAGTTCATCCAACTTCTTCGTCTCTTCTTCTTTTTCTAGGCTCATTTGTTTTACTGGCTAAGTACCGATCTAGTCTCCCCTCTCTCACCAATTTTTCTATGACATTCTTCAAGTCGAAGCATTCGTTGGTAGGATGTCCATAGATTCGGTGGTATTCATAGTATTCTGTTCGATTTTCGCCTCCTTTCTTACTTTTAATTGCTCGAGGTGGTGGAATTTTCTCAGTGTGGCATACTTCTCGGTAAACTTCCACAAGAGATACCCGAAGGGGGTGTAATTATGGTATTTCTTAATCTTCTCTCCGTGTTGGTCTTCTTTTTTTTTTGGACTCTTTTTCCTTATGTCGGGAGGAGTAGGAGAATCCGGATTTTGATGTCTCTCCTAATCGAGAGTTTTCCTCTATGTTGATGTACTTCTCTGCTCGTTCTTGCACTTTATTTAGAGATGTGGGATGTTTCTTTGATGTGGAGTGACTAAAAGGTCCCTCTCGTAGGCCATTGATGAGGCCCATAATGGCTGCTTCTGTTGGCAGACTTTGTATGTCCAAACATGCTTTGTTGAATCTTTTCATATAGTTGTAAAGACTTTCCCGATCTCCTTGCTTGATCCCCAATAAGCTTGGGGCGTGCTTAGTTTTGTCCTTCTGGATGGAGAATCTGGCAAGAAATTTCTTGGGTAGGTCATCGAAACTTGTGATGGATCTCAGGGGCAGACTGTCGAACCACTTAATTGCTATTTTTGTTAGGGTTGTTGGGAAGGCTTTACATCGAATAGCGTCCGATGCGTCGGTGAGGTACATTCTATTTTTGAAATTACTAAGATGATGGCTTGGATTTGATGTGCCGTCGTACGGGGTCATGTCGGGAGCTTTGAAGTCCTTTGGGACTTTGGCTTTCATGATCTCTTTAGTGAATGGGTCTTGATCTTTTCGGGGGTTATCTTCATGACTGGATCGTGTAGTCTTGGTTTTTAGGTTGGCTTCGAGTTTTAGGAGTTTATCCTCCAACTCTCAGCGTTGCCTAGTTTCTCTCTGGAGATTTTTTTCAGCTTTTCGTTGATGTTCGGCCTCCTTTTCGAGCTGTTTGAGGCGATGTTGTTGAGCTTGTAGGGCCTCCATGATTTTCGTGTTTGGCAAATTTTTGTCTTTGTTAGGTTGAGGCGTATCCTTTGGTGTGTTGTCTGCGTTCTTATGCGGGGTTCTCTCCTCCAATCTGGAGTCGTGGTCATTGTCAAGGTTGTCCGCCATGGTGATGGGATGACTTCCAGGTCCCCGGCAACGGCGCCAATGTTCCGAGGGTTACCTGAAACTGTAGGTCGAACTCGGACGAGATCTTCTGTGCTGGTCGGCGTTGTTGTGTCCGACTTGATGATGGTGGCCGGAGCCGCCATGTCCAACTTATTAGACTTGGTGGCAGTGCTGGTCCTTCGTTATCGGAGGGTGGTGGTACCTGCAAGGGACTCTGATGCTTAAGTTAGCAAGGGTATTAAGCAGGTATTTTGTAGAATCAGAGTATGAGTTATACCTGGGTGCTCTAGTGTATTTATAATGGTGTGGAGTGACCTTTCTGGAGATATAGAGTTATCTGATCTTTAAGGGAACTGCCCCTATCCTTCTATTCTTGAGCAGCCTTTGGACTTGGGTCGTGTTCCTATGTTTGGGCCCTTTTTTGGGCTTCTCCTGGTGATTTGGCCGAACTCTTTAAGAAGAGGTCGGGTAATCCTGACCTGAAGAGGTCGGTTGACTTGTCGCCAATCAGCCCGGGTCATACAGCTCGAACCAGGGCATGAACAGGAGGGCAAACTACTTGAGGTTGAAGCTTGTTGGGTGTTTTGTGCGGTTTGAGGAGGGAGAGTTAAACGGGAAAGGGCATTGGCTATTGTAGCCATATATGCTTCTTGTTTCTTGTGGAACTCTCGTTGTTCTTGCATGAAGGTGTGAATTGTGTCATTCATGTGAGGTTGGTTAGAAGGAAGGGCTTGGTTAACTTGAGGAGGGCTAGGCCTACTATGTGGGTGTTGGTACTTTCCTTGAGGTTGCGATTGTAGGGGTTGTTGGTATGGTTGTTGGTATTGTGGTTGACCTTGGGGTTGTTGATAGTAGTAGACTTGGGCGTTTTGGTTGGGATGAGCTTGAGGAGCTTGGTTCCACCTTTGGTTTGAGTTATCCCTCCACCCTTGGTTTTGATTTCCTCCATGTTGGTTGGATCCTTGGTTGTAATTTGGTTTTTGTGGGTAAGAGTTAGCTACCGCCAATGTAGTGTCCTCTTGGAGCTGAGGACACTCATCGGTGTAATGAGTGTTACACGCTGGTGCACGAAATTGTGATCACACTTTTTACAACTCCGCACAACTAACCAGCAAGTGCACTGGGTCATCCAAGTAATACCTTACGTGAGTAAGGGTTGATCCCACGGAGATTATCGGCTTTAAGCAAGCTATGGTCATCTTGTAAATCTTAGTCAGGCGGATTCAAATGGTTATGAGTATTGATAATTAAAAGATAATTAAAACATAAAATAAAATAAAGATACTTATGTAATTCATTGGTGGGAGTTTCAGATAAGCATTTGGAGATGCTTTGTTGCTTCTGAACCTCTACTTTCCTATTGTCTTCTTCCAATCATGCGTGCTTTCTTCCATGGCAAGCTCTATGATCCTCTCGGATGAAAAATACCAGGTACGATCTCTGCACGGCTAATCATCTGTCGGTTCTCACTAGCGTCGGAATATGATCTCTCTATCCTTTTACACACTGTCACTGCGCCCAACATTTGCAAGTTTGAAGCTCTTCACAGTCATCCCTTCCCAGATCTTACTCAGAATACCACAGACAAGGTTTAGACTTTTCGGATCTCAGGAATGCTGCCAATGGTTCTAGCCTATACCACGAAGGTTCTAATCTCATATTCAGATGCTCTGTTGTCAAGAGAGACGATGCGAATTGCGGATCAGAGACCCAAGAGAATATACTCCGACTGTCATCCAATGACTACGTTAAACATCATGTAGACCTCTTGTGGTTGTCAGGCATGCGGATCTTGGCTAAGCGAGTAACGAAGATAGTGGGTGATTGTCACGGGTCACCCCTTCATTCTGACTTAACTGAATTAAGTACAAGAGTATATCTTGGAGAAGAAGTAGGTGTGAATTGAATGAAAAAAATAGTACTTACATTAATTCATGAAGAATAACAGAGCTCCGCACCTTAATCTATGAGGTGTAGAAACTCCACTGTAGAAAATACATGAGAGAAAATAGTCTAGGCATGGCCGAATGGCCAGCCTCCAAGTCCTAAGATGATAAAGTTCATCAAAAGATCCGATATGAATACAATAGTAAAAAGTGCTATTTATACTAAACTAGTTACTAAGGATTACAGAAAATAAGTAACTAAGTGCAAATAGTGCAGAAATCCACTTCCGGGGCCCACTTGGTGTGTGCTTGGGCTGAGCATTGAGCTATACATGTGCATAGGCCATTCTTGGAGTTAAACGCCAGCTTGGGTGCCATTTTGGGTGTTTAACTCCAGTTCTGGTGGCAGTTCTGGCGTTTTACTCCAGAAAAGGGTCTCTAGTGGGAGTTTGAATGCCAGTTTGGGCCATCAAATCTCGGGCAAAGTATAGACTATTATACATTGCTAGAAAGTCCAAGATGTCTACTTTCCAACGCAATTGAGAGTGCGCCAATTGGGCTTTTGTAGCTCCAAAAAATCTACTTCGAGTGCAGGAGGGTCAGAATCCAACAACATCTGTAGTCCTTTTTCAGCCTCTGAATCAGATTTTTGCTCAGGTCCCTCAATTTTAGCCAGAAAATACCTAAAATTATAGAAAAACACACAAACTCATTGTGAAGTCCAGAAATGTGATTTTTTCATAAATACTAATAAAAATATAATAAAAAGTAACTAAAACATACTAAAAACTATGTAAAAACAATGCCAAAAAGGGTATAAATTATCCGCTCATCACACGCACAAACACCACATACCCTTGGTGGTCCTTCGATCCTTGGAGGTTGAGGTGGAGCACTTATCAAAGCTTGAGGAATTTGTTGCCCTTGGGTGAGTTGTCGCAACAAAATTGTCATTTCACCAAGGGTCTTGGTCAAAGTAGCATCTCCGGAGGGAGAAACTTCATTCACAGCTTTCGGTTGTGGTCTCCTTGCCCTTGAGTGTTGAGTGGAGTCCACCAAGTCTGATATAACTTTCCATGCTTCCGCAGCGGTCTTGTTCTTGGTCAATGAACCTCCACTTGCGGCATCTAGGAGAAGCTTGTCTTGATGATGCATTCCTTGACAGAAATAACTGATAAGAACCAACTCATCAATCCGATGGTGAGGACAAGCCTCCAGCAACTTCTTGAATCTCTCCCAATACTCATACAAAGTCTCCCCATCCCCGTTGCACAATGCAAGAAATCTCTCTTCGCAACTTGTCTGTTTTCTGGGGAGGGTAGAATTTTTCTAAAAACTCTTTACGCAACAAGTCCCAGTTGGATCTAACTTCACCCGTCTGAGTATAAAACCACTCCTTCGCTTTTTCCTCCAAAGAGAAAGGAAAGGCGAAGCCCAACACTGCAGCTTCATCGGCCCCATGTCTTCTTGTGGTTGCACAAGCAACTTGGAAATCATTGAGATGGTTCAAGGGATCCTCTCCAGGTAGTTCATTGTACTTGGGGAGCAAGTTTATCGTGCTAGAAATGAGCTCAAAATTTGGATCTAAGGCCGGATACAAGATTTGAAGTGGTTGCAAGTTAAGATCAGGAGCTCCGGCCTCCTTCAAGGTGATTCTTCTAGGTGGGTCTGCCATGTCGGTATCACCTGAGTCACTCAAAGACAATTCAGTACTCCCCACAGATGAATATAGAGTCTCCTCGTTGATTGGAGAATGATGGTCACGGATGGTTGGTGATAGTGAATGGGAGTGCTCCTCAAGGGAACCTGATTCACTATTCACAAAAGCTAGCCGACACCGAGCTTGCCTTAAACGAGTTAAAGTTCTTTCAATTTCGGGATCAAAAGTGGCCAAGCTCGGGTCTGGAAGCGACCGTGTCATTCAACTGAGGAGGCAATAAAACCATGCAATTATGAAGGGCAAAACAAAAATAGACAAGTAAACAAGAACCAACTCAACAATCAAAGACTACTAAAGTTAACTAAAGAGGAATGTGGTATCTACAATTAGAGCCAAGTAGCAAACCAAAATCAAGTATTCATAATATTCACATATTTATAACAACCAAAAATAGTAGCACTCATTGCACATAAAGTGAACTCCCTGGCAACAGCGCCAAATTTTGATAGTTGAGGATGGGGGATGTGTAACCAACTCACATGTGGGTTAGGAACTCGGTTATCCAAAGAAAACGGATTTAACGTTGTAAGTATAGTCCCAACCCGATGAATTGGCCCCTCAAATCAAATTGAAAATTCACAAGATATGTCACAAGCAAAACCAAATTAAAACGAGAGTATTAGACTCCCGAGTCGTCTCCTTAGGAGCACTTTAGAACAATGAGTGTGCAATTCCGGCTGTAGTGATCAACGGGTTATGAATGATGAAATGAACATATAAAGAAATAAAAGAACATGCAAAATTATAATGATTGAACTAATTAAGAAATTAAAGAACCAACTATGCAATATAAACAAGTAAAGTATAAAAGAAATCAACATATAAAGATATAAAAGATTGAAAGCATCAAAAAGAGTCTTGGCTTGGAGTGAGCTAAGGGCCCTTTCCTTGTTGGAACCACAACTATGACAATTATGATGGATTAGTCTCACTTGATCAACCCTCACATCGGAAAGTAAGTTAAATGAGCATTAGTGTCCTTAACCCACAAATCCTAACTTGCTTGCTAATTACCTTAGCAACAAATTAGCGTTAGTGGGAACAAGAACAATTAACAACCCAAGAATTGAAACTAAATGTTGGACATTCCAACTCTAGGAACTCAATTGCTCACTTTACCCAAGCCAAGAACCAAAAATTTAGCCTAAAACCATGTTTGACATTTTGTCAAACACTTGGTGGGCAAAAAGCTTAAACATGAGGAAAATGAGTAAAGGCTTGAAACTAAAAGCAACAATTGATCTCAATCAACAAGAATAACATAAGAAAGCATGTAATAAACATCAAACATCAAATTCATCAACAAGAATATTAAATTGAAAGAGAGAAGCAAAATTGAACTATAACTTGAATTAGAAGAAAGAGTAATGACAATGTAACTATAAAGAGTAATAACAAGAGAATACTTACAATGGAAGCTTGCAAAATCCAAGATCAAAAATGGAAATGGCACTTGAATGTAAAACCCTAATATAAACCCTAATAGAGATGATGAAAAACTTAGAGAAAAACTAAAACTAAAAACTCCTACTACTACTCCTAAACTATACTATATGGTATCCTGTGTCTTCATTTCCCCCTCCAATATGAGCTAGAAGACTTCAGAAATGCGCCTCCAAAGCCCCCAAGTTGCGAGGCACGTGCTATTTTAATGAGGTCATGTGCGGACATCTGTGCGGACGCACAGATGCGTGCGTCCGCACACTTCGCGAGAAATCCAGGCTTGTGCGTACGCACAAGCAGCTGTGCGCACGCATACTAGGCGATGCTGGGCCGGACGCGCGACGCACTCAATGCAATCCACACACTCTGCTTGGGTGGCTGTGTGCACGCACACGTCTCTGAGCTCATCTCTTTTGATTTCTCTTGCTTCCTCCACTTTGCATGCTGTTCTTCCATTTTCTCCAATCCATTCCTACCTTATATACCTGAAAGCACTCACAACCAACATCAAGGTATTGAATGGAAGGCAAATAGAATAAAATAGATTAAATTAGGTATAAAAGAGCATATTTTCATGATCAAGCACAAATTGGGAAGAGAGATCAAAAGCATGCTATTCAAGGGAATAAGTGTGAGTTTATGTGATGAAAATCCATTCAATTCTAACCAAAAATCATCATCAAATATGGATTCATCAGAGCTTGGTATAATCAGCCTGGGCAGACTCAAGCCTTTCCTTAAACTCCAGCAGCTCGCCATAAGTGCGAGTATAGCTCTCCTTATATTTTTCGCCGCTTCCTTAGCCAGGATTGCAGCAGTAGCTCGGGATTTCTCCCTTTCCACATCCAGCTCCAGCTTAGTTACCTTAGCATCAAGCTCATCCTTCAAACCCTTAATCCTGTCAAACTCAGCCTTGGCTTCCTCCATAAAAGCCTTAGTGGCACAAACAGGGGACTCCTGGATAACCCGGGAAAGGGCTGCCCCAACATTGGCCACACGGATACTACTACTCACAACAAAATCAAGATGACGAAGAATGGACACATCATCCAAAGGAATAATACCATGGGGAGCAATCAGTTCAGTAGCGAAACCCACACCATCAAAGTCCTTGTTATTCAGATCATAAGAAACAGCAGTTTTTTTACGTTTTGGGGGAGGACCAGCTACAGTGGCAGCACCAGAAGATGGCCGAACTGGGTCAGAAGGAATTGTCCGGACTTGAGGAGTCAGAATGATCTTCCTCGGCTTGGGAACATCAGAAGTCGACTGCTGCACTTGAGAAGATCCTTCCCCCGAAGCCTTTACCAACAGGTTCTGTACAGCCGTCACCTTTTTAGCCCTACGAAAGGCTTTCATGGAATCAGTGGACTTCACCATTTCTGAAAAAGAGAACCAGGGAAATAAAATCACAAATCCATAAGAGATAAAATCGGCAAATAAACAGAAGAAAGCCATTACAAAACGAAGTCGAACACTACCCAGTTCGGCACGAAGGAGGAAAGGATATCCTAGAGACCTCTTCGTGTCCAGATGAGGAGGCTCTCCCCAGTTCTCCTCTAAAACACCAATAACAGCTTGTTTTAACTCACTCAAGCTCTCCCAAGAGTACTTAACTACTACTGGATCCTTTTGCCACCATAAAGAGAAGGTGGGTTCATTATTTTCATCTAAAAAGAAGGGCCGAGCTCCCTCAACAGCATGGACCTTGAAGTAATAGTTCTTGAAGTCGCGAAAGGACTCATCATACATAGAAAAACTTTCTTCCCTTGAGTAGCTCAGAAATAAATCCAAGAGACTTTCTTCTTAGCTGCCCCAGGCTTTGTCAACACAAAAAGAAAAAGAAAGAGAGTTTGGGTAGGTCGGACACCCAATTCCTGACACAACAATTGAAAAATTTTTATGAAACCCCATGAGTTCGGATGGAGCTGAGAAGGAGCTACATTTCAAGACCACAACAGGTCGGTCTCAAAAGTGGTAAAAGGGATGGTGATATTCAACTGACTAAAAAAGTAGTCATAAGCATAGAAAAAGGGCCGTTCCCCCTGAGTCAAGCGAGAAAAACTAACCCTCTCCTCAGGGTCAGGCGATACCAATTCATAATTCTTCTCCTCGTCCCTATCACTACAAATCCTATGGAACCTCCTAAGTCTCACACAGTACTCGGGGTTAGCAACGGTAACACACATTAAGACTATGGAGTCTAGCCGGTCAGACATGCCATTAGGGATGTTAGTAGACATCTCAACAACGTTTTTTCGAGAAGACATAGGTAAACTATCCCTACAGTAAGAAAAAGAAGAAATGGATTACTACCAAACAACTCGGACAAATAAGGAAACAACTCGGACAATAAAAAGTAATTAGCAAGTGTCAGACGTGGCAATAAAAGGGAAACCCCATGACTCACGCTAAAGTCCAGGGACACCCTTTGGAGGCAACAACAAGGCAAAGAATCCAAAAAAGATAAATCGACGCAAAAGACTGAACCAGCCTTAACCCTCTCAAAAAATACAAGAAGTTCAATATCATTTTTTTCAGTATCTCTTCATACAGATGGCAAAGACCATGATTACCACAGACCCTGCAGAAAATCGTCAAAAGCTACAACCTTTTTCTAGCAATAGTTTATGAAGAGACTACAACCTTTCTCTACAAACAGTTCAAACAAGAAGTCATACAAGGATGAAAAAAGATAGGAACAATGACAAGCCAAAAAACCCTAAGGAAGTAAAAACTACCAGAAATACAAAAAGGTGCACATCACAGCAAACGATCAGACACAAAGATGCAATCTTTCGCAGAAAGACTCAAACTTTTAAAAAGCAAGACTCAAGCAAAAATCAAAGCTTTGCAAAAATATGCGACAAGTGAAAGCATGAAGAAAAGAACGATTGTTGAAAAGCAAAAGGAAGAAAAACCAACCTGTAGAGAAAAAGACGATGACTGCTCGATGACGAAAGAGCGACATGTCAAAACAATCACTTACAGGAAATGGAAGGCTTGAGAGAGTAAAAATAAGAGAAAGAAGCACCACAATGAGCAAAGTGACGAAGAGAAAGGAGAGAAAAAAACTGTAAAATGATCCTTTGAAATTCAAAATGAAAGGTGAAAGAGGGAAAGAAGGAAATGACAAATGGAAATTAATGAGATTTTAAACCCTCGCACATTCCCAAGAAAGCGCAACGTGTGCCACAATTAAAAAGGAAAAAAGAAAAAATGCTTCGCATTCAAGGAATCCCAGCAGGAGTTATACAGAGATCGACTCAAAGGCAAAATGCTCGAACTCGACTTCCTCAAAGGGTCGAAGTCTAAAAAGACACGACCTAAAGGGTAAGATCGAGCCCAAGCAGGGGCACTGTTCATACCCCGGATCGAGCTATGTGACCCGAGCTGACTTCAGATAGGAACATCCGACCTCTTAAGGTAGGATCGCCACCGACCTCTCCTTAAAGAGCTCGGCCAAATCACTGTAAAGGCCCAAGTAGGCCCAAAACAGAGGGACACAACTCACTCCAAAGGCGGTTAACCTAAAAGATAAAGATGACTCTACTCAAAGATAAGATAAAGATAACTAAACTTATCTCAAGGGAGTCATTCCACACTACTATAAATACACTGGAGCACCCAGGTATAACTGATACTCTAATTCTACACAAAAAACCTGCCTAAAGCCCGTGCTAACTTAAGCATCAGAGTCTCTTGCAGGTACCACCACCCTCCGGTGATCCAGGATCAGCAGCATCACCAAAGTCAATAAGTCGGACACGACCGCTCCGGCCACCACAGCAGAACTCATCCGAGATCGACCTTCAGTTTCAGGTAACCATCAGAATAATATCCATCACATAATTTCAAACTTAAGGCATACTAAAACAGTAAAGCATGATTATATAAACCTTAACATAAATAAACCGGGTAATCTATCTTAAGGGATTTCTATTCTAACCAAATACCGCTGTCCCACAGCCTTCACCAACCTATCCTCCATGCGATCCCATCGCCACCGCCTTCTGAACCTCCTCAATCCCAGTAGAAAACACAGATAATATACAATGCAAGTAAAACACAAATATTGGCATGTAAAGCAAATAATTCAATTAGCATATAGGCATGTTATACAAATAGGCAAGCCATTACAAGTAGTCAAAGCATACAACAGATAGAAAATGCATATGATGAATGCCTGTCCTACTGGCTGTGATTTCACATTGTCGGTTCAACTGCCAACCCGACACATCTCCATGGAGACGTCGCCCTTCGGAATCCTCATATGGGAACCCCCGAGATATAGTGCTCGGATCACTGTCCAAGTACCGGCGCCTGCATGCTCTATTGATTCGAAGGGATGCGAGCGGGATACTCTTGCCACCGACCTCGCATCTAAGCGCAAGTGGGACGAACCACCGCCCTTATGCCGCCGCTACTACCTCGACAGGCGGGATCCAACCACAGCCCCTGCCGGGCGCATAGCGTCTCATAGTCTCAATATCAAAATGATACATCAGTGGTTTTCAGAAAACATTTTCAGTGTGTCATGGATCCACCATCTCATTCCGAGTCCTCAACTCATCTCAACCACTGTCAATTCACATTTCCATTTTAAACTCATCAGTTCCTTAATTCTCATCTCATACATCAATCATTCATCACATACCATCAAACCATCCCCAGTACACCCGAAACCTAGACCTCCATCTTCTAAGTTTTCCAAATAATATCATCTAAATCCCTTAAATTCTTTCCCATGTTTTAAATATTCAAAACTAGGCCCAAGAGTCCTAAAATGGTGTTAAAGAAGCTTACAACCTTGTTGGGAAGGTAGAATAGTTGAAAACAAAGAAAATTTTGAGAAACAGGGCGTGTGCGGCCGCACAGAGGTGTGCGTGCGCACGCTCAGGAGATTTTAAAAGTGTGCGTGCGCACAGGGGTGTGTGCGTATGCGTAGATACTGAAATCCATAAGGTTTATTCACTCGCACAGGGTGTGCTAGCGCCCCCAACAGACTCTCCTTCTCGACTTGTGCGTGCGCACAGGGATGTGTGTGTACGCACAGATCGCAATTCTCCATTGATGTGTGCGCACACCAGCTGTGCTAGCGCTGCAACCAGTAGGCACTTCCCTGCCTGTGCGTGTGCACAGGTGTGTACGTCCGCACAGAATAAGATTTTCACAGGGTTGTGCGCGCGCACAAGGCTGTGCGTGCGCACACATCAGAAATCATAAAATTCTACAACTTTGCAGAATTTTAGATTTTTAACACTAACTTTGAATGATCATAACTTCCCCTAAGAAATTCCAATTTTCAGAAATTTTATATCAATTAAAAGGATTTTCAAAGATCTTCAATTCAAGATAAGTTTCATCAAATTTTGAAAATCGAGACAAAAGTTATGATCAAGCAAAGTTCATCAAAAACCCAATTTTACCAAACTTCACAATTTCTACAATTTCTTACCATACACATTCCAAACCATACCAAACCATTCAAAACTCTACTTTTCATCAAAATCAACCTGTTGTATCATAATACACCAACCTTACCATATTCTTCTTCTTAATTCATTACTCTCAACTTCAACATCAACTATTCAACACTTATGATCAAACCACATTCAAACTTACCCTTTCATCAATCCTAACACTACAATTTTCATAATAAACCATCTTTCAATCCATACAATCATTCAGTATCATCATATCATTGTAAATCATCATAATTGAACCCAACATTCATCAACTCATCATAAACCATCATACATCAAAATTCAACATACCAACAATCATTTTATTTCAACCTATCCTATAGGTCACTAGCCTAAGTGTTTCGAGGGTTACCTGAAGCTGAAGGTCGATCTCGGAGGAGATTTACTGTGGTGGCCAGAACTGTCGTGTCCAACTTGTTAGATCTGGTAGTGCTGCTGATCCTTGATCACCGGAGGGTGGTGGTACCTGAAAGAGACTACGATGCTTAAGTTAGCATGGTCTTTGAGCAGGTTTTTGTGTTAAATCAGAGTATGAGTTATACATGGGTACTCCATTGTATTTATAGTAGTGTGGAGTGACTTCCCTTTGAGATAAGTTAGTTATCTTATCTTATCTTTTGTAGGTGGGTCCCTTTATCTTTGGCCAGCCGCCTTTAAGTGGGCTGTGATCTTTTGCTTTGGGCTTACTTGGGCCCTTATAGTAATTTGGCCGAGCTCTTTGGGAAGAGGTCGGTGTCGACCAACTTTTCTAAGAGGTTGGTCGTTTTGGTCTTCATCCAGCCAGGCTCGCCTAGCTCGACTCATAGTATGAACAGTGCCCCTGCTCGAGTTTGATCTTTCCCTTGAGGTCGTGTCTTTCGACTTCGACCCCTTTGAGGAAGTCGTGCTCGAGCATTTAGCTTTTGGTTGATCTCTTGGTGGTTGACTTTCTTAGACATTTTGGTTGCCTCTTGGCAACTTTATTTTGCAAAACAAAACATTTTAAGCTCTGAGGCTGCCTTTTTGGGCGGCCTTTTGAGTCTTTAATGCTTTATTATGATAGATATGCTTTGTTGATATGTTAATCATACCTTTGCAACTTTTGTGGATTTTTACAGAGGTTTGGTACCTTTTCTGTCCGACCTCTTTTGCAGTGTGGGTTTTTGGCCCTTTTTGGATCATGCCTTGCTCTCTTCTTGGGCGAGGTGATTCTTTGGTGTCCGGACTAACTTGTCCTACAACTTTTCAGTGTTCTTATAGAACCTTTTTAGTTATCATCTTCTTTGTAGCCCTGCTTTGAGATCGTTCCTTTGTTTGAGTGGAGCTGTTCCCTTTTTTGCTAAGCATGTTTGAGCCTTAAGTTATTTCTATCCTTTCTGGCATTTACTACTTTCTCGGGGTCGTGCTTGCTTTGCTAGGTCGCGCCTTGAGTTGATGTTGACATGAGCTTTTTAGTCATGTTCCAACAACTTTTTAGGTAGTGTTCTAAGGAGAACCTTTTCTTTATAGTTTGCTTGGACGACTTTTTAGCTCTATTTTGACTTGTGCCTTCGCTTTTTAAGTAATGTCTTTTTTTGCAAGACTTGTACCTTTCAGCGAAGCACTTTTGACCTTTTGGAGGTGTCTTCATCCCTTTTTAGTGATCCTTTCGTTTGTCCGGCTTCTCTGTCGGGCCTTATTAAGTTATTTTTAGTAATCTATTTTTAGTCAGACCTCGTCAAGTCACTTTTTATGGGTTACTTTCTATAACTTCTTGCATTAATCTGCTTCTATATCTTTCACCTTGCCAACTTCTTTGTAATTAGACGATGAATTTGGTTTTCACCTTGACGACCTCTTTGTAATCGGACAATAAATTTGCTTTTCACCTTGCCGACCTCTTTGTAATCGAACGATGAATTTGGTTTTCACCTTGCTAACCTCTTTGTAATCGGGCAATGAATTTTTGCGTTTTATAAGATTAGATTAATGCGTCTTGGTAGGAAACTTTTTAGGGAATATGAAAACTTTATTCAAGTGATAATAAAAGATAGAAATATGAACAGGAATGTATACATTTGAGTGCTTACCCTTCTAGGTCGGGCAACTTTGTAGATCTTGGTCTGGCACCTCATTAAAAAACCTTTTCAGGAAAAAGAGTGCACCTTGTCCTAAGATCTTTTATTATTTTCTAACTATAGTACCTTCTTAGGTTACAGGCATGCCATGACCTTGGTAGCTCTCGTCCCTCAAGGTCGGACACTGTTCATACATCGGTTAGAGCTATAAAGGACCGGGTTGGCCGACCTCTTAGAAGGTTGTCCCATGACCGACCTCTTGGAAAGCTGTCCCATTACCGACCTCTTCATAAAGAGTTCGGCCAAATCGTCAAAAGAGCCCAAAGCAGGCCCAAACAAAGGAACACAACCCAATCTAAAGGCAGCCAAAGCCTAGAAAGATAAAGGCGGTTCCCCTTAAAGATAAGATGACTTCACTTAAAGATAAGATAAGATAAGATAACTATCTTATCTCTAGAAAGGTCACTCCACACTACTATAAATACACTGGAGCACCCAGGTGTAACTCTGTTCATACCCTGGGTCGAGCTGTCCAACCCGGGCTGATTGACGACAAGTCGACCGACCTATTCAGGTTAGGACTATCCGACCTCTTCTCAAAGAGCTCAGCCAAATCACCAGGAAAGCCCAAAAAGGGCCCAAACAAAGGAACACGACCGAAATCCAAAGGCAGCCCAAGCCTATAGAGATAAGGGTGGTTCCCTTGAAGATAAGATGACTTCAGTCAAAGATAAGATAAGATAAGATAACTATCTTATCTCCAGAAAGGTCACTCCACACTATTATAAATACACTGGAGCACCCAGGTATAACTCATACTCGGATTCTATAAAAAACCTGCTTAAGACCTGTTCTGAGGGTTACCTGAAACTGTAGGTCGATCTCGGACGAGATCTTTTGTACTGGTCGGAGATGGCGTGTCCGGCTGGTGGGTAGCGGCCGGAGCTATCGTGTCCGACTTGTGGGACTGGCTGCACTACTGATCCTTCGTCACCAAAGGGTGGGGGGTACCTGCAAGGGACTCTGATGCTTAAGTTAGCAAGGGTATTAAGCAGGTTTTTAGTAGAATCAGAGTATGAGTTATACCTGGGTGCTCCAGTGTATTTATAATGGTGTGGAGTGACCTTCCTAGAGATAAGATAGTTATCTTATCTTTAAGTGAGATCATCTTATATTCTAGGGAACCACCTTTATCTTTCTAGGCTTTAACTGCCTTTAGATTGGGCTGTGTTCCTTTGTTTGGGCCTGTTTGGGCCTTTTATGGCGATTTGGCCGAGCTCTTTGTGAAGAGGTCGGATAGTCTGACCTGAAGAGGTCGGTCGCCTTGTCGCTAAACATCCCGGATCGGACAACTCGACCCAGGAAATGAACAGTGCCCCTGCTTGAGTTCGATCTTTCGGTGAGATCGTGCTTTTAGAGCTTCGATCTCTTTGGGGAAGTCGTGCTCAAGCATCTGTCTGGCTTGTTTCTTCATTGCTTTGCAATCCTTGCAGATTTTCTAGAGGTTTGGTATTTCACAGTCCGTCCTCTTTTAAGTGGTAGTGTGGGTTTTCTACCTTTGCCTTCGGGATCACGCCTTGCTTTAAGTTTATGTTGGCTCTTAGTGACTTGTCCGATGACTTTTTTAGTGTTATTTGTATAGAACCTTTTTTAGTCTCGGATGACGTTCGTAGCCCTGTTTGAGATTGTGCTTTCTTTGCCGGAGTTGTATCCCTTTTAGCTAAGCACATTTGAGCTTTAGGTTGTTTCCCAACCTTTTGGCTTGTTCTTTTTTGAGATCGTACTTGCACCTCTTCTTAGCTGACGTCGACCTGTACGATTTTGCCCCTACTTGATTTCGGACCTTTCCGTGAGATCGTGCTTTCAGAGCTTTGATCTCTTTGGGAAAGTCGTGCTCAAGCATCCTGATTTTGGTCGATCTTGAGTAGTTTCTCCTTGTGCGAGTCTGGTATTGCCCTTTTTTGTTGAGAGGTCTTTTCAGCTTTCTTCCGACTTGGTTGTCTTCACTGCTCAGGCTTTTTAGTCATAATCCAAAAACTTTTTATGTATTATTCCGATGGAGAACCTTTTTATAGTTTGTTTGGATGAGTTTTTAGCTCCGTCTTTGAGGCCGTGCTTTTTGCTTTTTAAGTAGTGTCTTTTTTCAAGACTTTGTACTTTTCAGCGAAGCACTTCTGGCTTTGGTCTTTTGACTTTTCCTTGGCCTTTGTGAGATGTTTATAGAGTGTTGGTACTTTGCTGTCCAACCTCTTTTTGATTAGATCTTTTTTAGTCCGTCTTCTGTTTAGGCGGGATGACCTTTGGGGCTAACTTGTCTGATAACTTTTTAGTGTTCTTGGTAGAACCTTTTTAGTTGGTCTGAACATTTTTGATAGCTTTGTCGTGGAGCCGTGGCTTTTTGGGCAAAGCTGTGTCCCTTTTAGCGCACGCTTTTCGTTGGTCCGACTTCTCGTGTCGATCCGAGCTGTAGCTTTCGTTGGTCCGACTTCTCTTGTCGGTCCGCTCTATAGCTTTCGTTGGTCGACTTCGCTTGTCGTTTCTTTCTGAGTTATTTTTAGTAATCCATTTTTAATCAGGCTTCGCCGGATCTCTTTTTTTATGGATTTACTTTTTATAACTCTGTTGCTTTAATCGTCTTGGGCTGACTTCTTCATGTCGGTCGCTTCTAAGTTATTTCTAGTAATCCATTTTATTTGGACCTTTGTCAGGTCTCTTCTTATGGATTACTTTTTATAACTTTTTGATTTTGTTGGGCCGACTTTATCATGTCGGTCCCTTCTGAGTTATTTTTAGTAATCCTCTTTTTTGGACCTTTGTCAAGTCTCTTTCAGGGATTACTTTTTATAACTTTTTTGTTTATGGGACGACTTCTTTATGTCAGTCCCTTCTAAGTTATTTTTAGTAATCCTCTTTCTTGGACCTTTGTCAGGTCTCTTTCAGGGATTACTTTTTATAACTTTTTGGTTTTGGGCTGACTTTTTCATGTCGGGCCCTTCTAAGTTATTTCTAGTAATACTCTTTATTGGACCTTGTTCAGGTCTCTTTTAGAGATTACTTTTATAACTTTATGTTCTGGCCCAACTTCATCATGTCGGGCCCTTCTAAGTTATTTTTGTAATCCTCTTTCTTGGACCTTGTTCAGGTCTCTTTCAGAGATTACTTTTATAACTTTTATGTTTTGGGCCGACTTCATCATGTCGGGCCCTTCTAAGTTATAGTAATCCTCTTTTATAGGGCTGGCCAGACCTCTTTTCAGGGATTTACTTTTTATAACTTTGGTTATTGACTAGTCCAACTTCTTTACGTCGACCTGTCTTTAAGTTATTATTTAGCAACCCATTTTTATTAAGACCTCGTCAGGTCCTTTCTATGGATCACTTTCGAAAAATTCTTGCATTATTCTGTTTTTATCTTTGCCAATTTTGTAGAAATTGGGTTTGATCCCCGTTTGGTCGACCTTTTGATGAATTCAGTTTTTATCTTTGTTGGTCTTTATCGTGATCGAGCAGTGAATTTGATTTTCACTTTCTACCGATCTGTAGCTTTATAATCGAGCGATGAATTCTGCATTCACTCTTTACCTGACCTTGTCAAAATCGGGCGATGAATTCTGCTTTCATCTTTGCCGACTTTTATCGTGATTGGACGGTGAATTTGGTTTTCACCCCGCCGACCTTGTCGTGATCAGACAGTGAATTTTTGCGCTCAGATTAATGCGTCTTGGTAGAGTAGTGAATTTGGTTTTCACTTTGTCGACCTTTGTCAAAATGAAATGATGAATTTGGTTTTCATCGTGGTCGGGCGGTGAAGTTGGTTTTCACCTTGCCGACTTGTCGCTTTATAATCGGACGATGAATTTGGTTTTCATCTTGCCGACTTTGTTGTGATCGGGCGGTGAATTTGGTGTTCACCTTGCCGACCTGCCGTAATCGGGCGTCTTGGTAGGAATCTTTTTATGGAATCTGCAATCTTTTAAACAATAAAATGAAAATAAGAGTGTGTACATGTTAATACTTACCCTTCTAGGTTGGGCAATCTCTTAGATCTTGGCCTGGCGCCCTTCTTAGATTGCCGGCATGCCATGACCTTGGTAGCTCTCGCCCCTCGAGGTCGGACACTTTGTAGTGACCTTTCCCCAGTACTTCTGAACAACTTGGTGTGGTCCTTTCCAGTTGGCTGCTAGCTTCCCTTCTCCTGACCAATGTTAGGTCCATTCGACGCTTTAGTGCTTCCTCTCTAATCCGAGCTCTTTCTCGGACTTTTGGAAGTCGGTCGAGCTCCTCCCTTTGACTTTGGGAGTTGGTATCTTCGTTGTAGAGGATCACTCTAGGGGATCCCTCTTCTACCTCCACAGGAATCATTGCCTCCATTCCGTAAGCAAGTCAAAAATGGTGATTCTCCGGTGGTTGAGTGTGGTGTTGTCCGATATGCTCATAGGGCTTGTGGGAGCTCTTCTGGTGGGGCTATAGGGAAGTTGGCATGCTTTTGATGTAAATATTTGAATTTGTATTTGGGTTTTTGCTCTGAAAAACTTTGGTTCTTTCTGCAAAAAGTTTGCGTCTTTGATCGTTTGTTGTGACTTTTCTTTTGTTATTCGCCTTTGAGAAGAATGTGGTGTTTGGACTGTTTAGGTATAGATTGTCGACTTCTTTTCTCTGTGTTTTTGCCCTGTTGTTGCCTCCAAAGGGTGCCCCTGGACTTTCGTGTGAGTCCTGGGGTTTCCCTTTTACTGCTATATCTGTCACTTGATGTTTTGCTGTTATTGTCCGAGTTGTTTCCTTATTTGCCTGAGTTGTTTGGTGTTGGCTAGTTTTGAAAATGCATAAGCTCGGGCATTCTACTCCCGAGGTATGTGTCGGACTTCATATTCCCCGAATTGTCCGAGCTGTTGGTGCTGGCTAATTTCGAAAGTGCATTAGCTCGAGCATTCTGTTCTTGGGGTATGTGGCGGACCTCATATTCCCCGAGTTGTCCGAGCTATTTTCTGTTTTTATCTAGGGTCCCCCGAATTGTTCGAGCTGTTCTCTGGTTTTGTCCAAGGTCTCCCGAATTACCCGAGGTACTTTTTCATGGTGGGATCCTTAGCTTGGTTGCTCATTTCTATTTGTGAGGTGACTACTCATGAATCACTGGACTCGGTAAGCTCCTACCTTCTTAACCAGCCTTAAACCAGCCAGTAGTGCCTCGTATTCAGCTTGGTTATTTAGCTTGATTTGGCTTCCCTGATCGCTTTTTATAATTACACCTGCACCACTCCCGGTTTTGTTTGAAGAGTCGTCCACGTAGAGATTCCATTTTGTAGGAGTTTCTGGGGTGTCAATGTACTCTGCAAATGAAGTCAGCTAGATACTGTGATTTGATGGTTGTCCGAGCTTTATATTGAAGATTGAATTTGGATAACTCGACTGCCCACTGTAGGATTCTTCCAGCTAAGTCTGTTTTTTGTAGGATGCCTTTTATGGGCTGGTTGGTCCAAACTCTGATAGTGTGAGCTTGAGAGTATGGGTGGAGTCGTCGGGAGGTGAGTATGAGGGCGTAGGCGAACTTTTTCTATCTTTTGATAGTTTAGTTTGGCCCCTTGTAGAGCTTTGCTGATGAAGTAGACGGGTTGTTGCCCACTTTCGTCTTCTCTGACTAGTGCTAAGGCTATTACCCGACTTCCTACTGCGAGGTATAATATGAGTTCTCACTTTCCCTTGGTCGGGTAAGAATCGGTGGTTGCTCCAAGAATTTTTGAAATCTCGGAAGGCTTGTTTGCACCCTGTTGTCCTATTCAGACCTCTCTCCCTTCCTTAATATACCTCTTTGAGGTGTCTTTTGTTAGATGATTTAGAGATCGAACCTCCTGCGAATCCTCTATTTATCATATGAACACGTCTCTCAGGGGGGTGAGGTGGATGTTCAACTCGTCTGACCTCTTTGGTGTGGGGTGGACATTCTATTCGTCCGACCTCTTCGGTGTGAGGTGGATGTTCAACTCGTCTGACCTCTTTGGTGTGAGGTGGAACTTTAACTCGTCTGACCTCTTTGGTGTGAGGTGGACCTTCAACTCGTCCGACCTCTTTAGTGTGAGGTGGACCTTCAACTCGTTCGACCTCTTCGGTGTGAGGTGGACCTTTAACTCGTCCGATCTCTTCGTTGTGAGGTGGACTTTCAACTCGTCCAATCTCTTTGGTATGAGGTGGGCCTTCAACTTGTCTGACCTCTTTAGTGTGAGGTGGACCTTCAACTCGTCCGACCTCTTTGGTGTGAGGTGGACCTTCAACTCGTCCGACCTCTTTTGTTTTTGATTGGGCGAGGTGGTGGGATCTTCTGAGTGTTGCATATTTCTTGGTAAACATCCATAAAAGACACCCGAAGAGGGGTGTAATTATGGTATTTTCTAGGCTTCTCACTGGGTTGATCTTCTTTTTTTCTTGGACTCTTTATCCTTGTCCCGTAGTGGGTTAGAAGAATCTAGTTTTTGAGCTGTCTCCCAATCGGGAGTTCTCCTCCATATTGATATATTTTTCCGCTCTTTCTTAAACCTCGTTTAGAGATGTTTGGTACTTCTTGGATATTGCGTGGATGAAAGGTTCTTTTCTTAGGCCATTGATGAGACCCATGATAGCTGCTTCTGTTGGCAGACTTTGTATATCCAGGCATGCTTTATTGAATCTTTCCATGTAGTTGCGAAGACTTTTCCGATCTCCTTGCTTGACTCCTAGTAGGCTCGGGGCGTGTTTGGCTTTGTCCTTCTGGATGGAGAATCTAGCAAGAAACTTTTTGGCTAAGTCATCAAAACTTGTGATGGATCTGGGAGGCAGACTGTCGAACCACTTAATTGTTGTCTTTGTTAGGGTAGTCAGGAAGGCTTTACAACGAATAGCGTCAGAGGCATTGGTGAGATACATTCTGCTTCTGAAATTGCTAAGATGATGGCTTGGATCCGATGTGCCGTCGTACGGCGTCATGTCGGGAGCTTTGAAGTCCTTTGGGACTTTAGCTTTCATGATCTCTTTGGTGAATGGGTCTTGATCTTCTTGGATCGAGCGGTCTTGGTTTTGAGATCAGCTTCGAGCTTTAAGGGCTTGTCCTCTAGCTTTCGACGTCGTCTTATTTCTCTTCGAAGGTCTCTTTCGGCTTCCTGTTGCTGTTTAGCTTCTTGTTCCAGCTGTTTAAGGTGATTATGTTGCTCACGGATGGCTTCCAAATTTCTGTGTTTGGGGGTTGCTTATCTCCCCCGTTTTGAGGTGTGTCTTTGGAGGTGGCGTTCGTGTTTTTGTTTGGCGTTCTGTCCACCAAACCAGAGTTGCGGTCATTGTCATGGTCGTCTGCCATGGTGATGGGATGACTTCCAGGTTCCCCGGTAATGGCGCCAATGTTTCGAGTATTACCTGAAACTTAGGTCGATCTCAGACGAGATCTTCTGTACTAGTCGGAGATGGCGTGTCCGGCTGGTGGGTGGCAACCGGAGTTGTCGTGTCCGACTTGTGGGACTGGCTGCACTGCTGATCCTTCATCACCAGAGGGTGGGGGTACCTGCAAAGGACTCTGATGCTTAAGTTAGCAAGGGTATTAAGCAGGTTTTTAGTAGAATCAGAGTATGAGTTATACCTGAGTGCTCTAGTGTATTTATAATGGTGTGGAGTGACGTTTCTAGAGATAAGATAGTTATCTTATCTTATCTTATCTTTAAGTGAGGTCATCTTATCTTCTGGGGAACTGCCTTTATCTTTCTAGGCTTTAACTGCCTTTAGATTGGGCTGTGTTCCTTTGTTTGGGCCTGGTTGGGCCTCTTATGGCGATTTGGCCGAGCTCTTTGTGAAGAGGTCAGATAGTCTGACTTGAAGAGGTCGGTCGCCTTGTCGCTAAACATCCCGGGTCGGACAGCTCGACCCAGGGTATGAACAATACCCTTGCTAACTTAAGCATCGGAGTCCCTTGCAGGTACCACCATCCTCCAGTGACGAAGGATCAGCAGCACCCACAAGTCCAACAAGTCAGACGCGGCGATTCCGGCCACCACCCACAAGTCGGACACATCAGCGCCGACCAGCACAGAAGATCTTGTCCGAGATCGACCCACAGTTTCAAGTAACCCTCGAAACATTGGCGCCGTTGCCGGGGACCTGGAAGTCATCCCATCATCATGGCAGACAACCTTGACAACGACCACAATTTTGATTTGGAGAATAGAACACCGCATAAGAATGCGGAGGTCACACTAGACGATACTTCTCAGCCTAACAAAGATAAGAACTCGCCAAACACAGGAGTCATGGAGGCACTTCAAGATCGATTAAAATAACTCGAAAAAGAAGTTGAATATCAACGGGAAGCCGAGAGAGACCTGCGAAGGGAAGCTAGGCGACGCCAAGAATTAGAAGACAAGCTCCTAAAGCTTGTAGCCGATCTCAAGGCTAAAACTACTCTATCCAGCCACGAAGACAGCCCCCACAAGGACCAAGACCCATTCATCCAATACATCATGAAGGCCAAAATCCCAAAAGACTTCAAACCCCCTGACATGACTCCATACGATGGCACATCAGATCCCAACCATCATCTCAGTAATTTTAGAAGTAGAATGTATCTCATTGACATCTCATACGCTATTCGATGCAAAGCCTTCCCGACTACCCTAACAAAAACAACAATAAAGTGGTTCGACAGTTTGCCTCCTAGATCCATCACAAGTTTTGACGACTTCGTCAAAAAATTCCTCGACAGATTCTCCATCTAGAAGGACAAAACCAAACACTCCCCGAGCTTACTAGGGATCAAGCAAGGAGATCGGGAAAGTCTTTGCAACTACATGGAAAGATTTAACAAAGCGTGCCTGGACATACAAAGTCTGCCAACAGAAGCAGCTATCATGGGTCTTATCAATGGCCTACGAGAAGGACCTTTTAGCCACTCAATATCCAAGAAACATCCCACATCTCTGAACGAAGTACATGAACGAGCAGAGAAATACATCAACATGGAGGAAAACTCTCGACTAGGAGAAATCTCAAAGTCCGGATTCTCCTACTCCTCCCGAGATAAGGATAAAGAGTCCAAGAAAAAAGAAGATCAGCATGGAGAAAAGATCAAAAAAGACCACAATTACACCCCTCTTCGGGTGTCTCTTGTAGATGTCTATCGAGAAGTATGCCATATTGAAAAGATACCCCCACCTCGCCCACTCAAAAGCAAGAAAGGAGTAGGAAATCGGACAGAATACTGCAAGTACCACTGAATCTACGGACATCCTACCGACGAGTGCTTCGACCTAAAGAATGTCATAGAGAAATTGGCAATAGAAGGTGTTCCGAGGGTTACCTGAAACTGTAGGTTGATCTCGGATGAGATCTTCTATGCTGGTCGGAGATGACGTGTCCGACTGGTGAGTGGCGGCCGGAGCTGTCGTGTCCGATTTATTAGACTGGCTGCACTGCTTATCCTTCGTCACCGGAGGGTAGGGGGTACCTGCAAGGGACTCCGATGCTTAAGTTAGCAAGGGTATTAAGCAGGTTTTTTGTAGAATCAGAGTATGAGTTATACCTGGGTGCTCCAGTGTATTTATAATGGTGTAGAGTGACCTTTTTAGATAAGATAAGTTAGTTATCTTATCTTATCTTATCTTTGAGTGAGGTCAGCTTATCTTTAAGGGAACCGCCCTTATCTCTATAGGCTTAGACTGCCTTTGGATTTGGGTCGTGTTCCTCTGTTCCGAGGGTTACCTGAAACTGTAGGCCGATCTCGGATGAGATCTTCTGTACTGGTCGGAGATGACGTGTCCGGCTGGCTGGTGGCGGCCGGAGCTGTCGTGTCCGACTGGCTTCACTTCTGATCCTTGGTCACCGGAGGGTAGGGGGTACCTGCAAGAGACTCTGATGCTTAAGTTAGCACGGGTATTAAGCAGGTTTATTGTAGAATCAGAGTATGAGTTATACCTGGGTGCTCCAGTGTATTTATAATGGTTGTAAAGTGACCTTTCTAGATAAGATAAGTTAGTTATCTTATTCTATCTTATCTTATCTTTGGGTGAGGTCAGCTTATCTTCAACGGAACCACCCTTCTTTCTGTAGGCTTGGGATGCCTTTGGATTGGGCTGTGTTCTTTTGTTTGGGCCTTCTTGGGCCTTCCTGTCGATTTGGCCGACCTCTTTTGTAAAGAGGTCGGATAGTCTGACCTGAAGAGGTCGGTCGCTTTGTCTCCAATCATCCCAGGTCGGATAGCTCGACCTAGGGTATGAACAGTGCCCCTGCTTGAGCTCGGTCTTTTTGTTGAGGTCGAGTCTTTGACTTCGGTCCTTCTAGTGAAGCCGAACTCAAGCATTTTGTCGATTCCTTTCTTTGTAGAGCCTTTTTTGAATGTGGAACGTTTTCCTTTAAAAGCGTGCGCTTTTATATCAGCGCTTTGGGAATGTTTGAGGGTTTAATGCCCTCATTAATTGACTTCAAATGCCCCATTTCCTTTGGTTTGAATTTTGCCATCAGAAACGGTTTCTCTTCTTCATTCTTCTTCGTAACTTCTCCCTTTACTCTCTCGCTTTCTGTTTCTTGCCTAGAGTTTCATAGTTCTTTCCTGCGACGCCTGCTCTGCTACTGCTTTCGTGGAAGAAGGGTGATTCTGGATTTCTCTTTCCGTTGTTTGAATTTTTCCGTTTCGCGGGGTAACTCTGTTGTTTCTTCTCTTCAGCTTTCTTTCGAGGTTTTCTTCTATTTTCCAGGTTCGATTTTTCTTCCTCTGTCACTTTTATGTCTAATTTTGAGAAAGTTTGGATCTTTTCTGCTTTTTTACCGTGCCTGATTGTTGCGTGTTCTGGAATTTCTTGGCCATTTGTGTGAGTTTTTTCGCCTTCCCTGCTGCTTGATGCTTTTTAGGGTTTTTTGTATGTTACCGTCATTTCTGTTTGTGCTTCTGATGATGGTTTTGGAATGACGATTTTGTTTGATTCTGAAAAAAGGTTTGTGTCTTTGACGATTTCTGCTTGGCCTGTCTAATGTTGGTGATGCTTTTTGTTGATATAATGTAGAAAGATAGTGGCTTGGATGACTTTTGTGTTTTTACTTCCTTTGTTTTATTTGAAACCTTTCTTTTCTTGTTTGATGAATGCTGGGACATAGGCTGTAGGAATTTCTTGAAATCTTGCTTTGTTTCTGCCTCCAAAGGATGCCCTAGGACTTTGGTTTGAGTCTTGGGGTTTTCCTTTTCTACTTGTTCGCCTGTGTCATTTTAGTAGAGTTGTTTTGCCCCTTGTCCGAGATGTTTTTTAGTAATCCAATCTTCTTTTCTTATTTGTAGGATTAGTCAGCGTCATGTCTTCTCGCAATAACATTGTAGAGGTGTCTTCCAAAGTTCCCGAGGGGATGTCCGATTGGCTGGACTCTCTTGTCTTAATGTGTGTCTCTGTCGTAGATGCTGAATTTTGTGTAGAGTTGAGGAAACTGTTCCGAGGATTACCTGAATTTGTAGGTCGATCTCGGTCGAGATCTTATGTGCTAGTCGGAACCTGAGGTGTCCGATTCGTGAATGGCGACCGGAGCTGGTACGTCCGACTTGTTGGACTGGTTGTGCTGCTGATCCTTTATCACCGAAGGGTAGGGGGTACCTACAAGAGACTCCGATGCTTAAGTTAGCATGGGTATTAAACAGGTTTTATGTAGAATCAGAGTATGAGTTATACCTGGGTGCTCCAGTGTATTTATAGTAGTTGCAGAGTGACCTTTCTAGATAAGATAAGTTAGTTATCTTATCTTATCTTTATCTTTGAGTTGAGGTCAGCTTATCTTCAAGGGAACCGCCCTTATCTCTTATAGGCTTGGACGGCCTTTGGACTTGGGTCATGTTCCTCTACTTGGGCCCTTTTATGGGCTTTCCTGTCAACTTGGTCGAGTTCTTTAAGAAGAAGTTGGTCCGCTTGACCTGAAGAGGTCAGTCGCTTTGTCGTCGATCATCCCAGGTCGGATAGCTCGACCCAGGGTATGAACAGTGCCCCTGCTTGAGCTCGGTCTTCTGCTTTGAAGTCGAGTTTCTTGACTTCGAACTTCTTTACAGCGAAGCCGAACTCGAGCACTTTTGTCGATTCCTTTCTACGTAGAGCCTTTGAATGTAGAATGTTTTCCTCTAAAAACGCGCGCTTTTATACCAGCACTTTGTTCTTGGGAACGTGAGAGGGTTTAATGCCTTCATTAATTGGTTATTAATTGCCCTCGTTCTCTCTTGGCTTTTATTTTGAAATTCTTAATCAAAAAATGATTTCTCTTCTTCGCTCCTCTTCGTAACTTCTCCCTTTACTATCTCATTTTCTGTTTCTTTCGCCATTTCTCCTGCAACGCCTGTTCTGTTACTGCTTTCTGTGGGAAAGGGGCGATTTCCAGATTTCTCCTTCTATCTTCATAATTTCTGCTTCGAGGGGGGTGGTTTTGCTTCTACTCTTCAGCTTTCTTTTACAGTCTTTCTTCTATTTCTCCAGGTTCGATTTTTCTTTCTATCTTTCTCTATGCCATTTTTGTATCTGTTTTGAGAAAGTTTGAGTTTTTCTGTCTTTTTTGCTGATCATTGTGTGTCTTGTAGTTTCTCCCTCTGTTTTTTGATACTTTAAGAACTTTGCATGTTTTGTGAATGCTTTTGTATTTGAAGCCTTGGAATGATGACTCTGTTTGACTCTGAAAAAGGTTGCTCCTTTGACGTTTTTGGGAGTGTTCGATGTTGGTGCTTGTTCTCTGCTGATGATTTTTTGCTTGATTTCGAAAAAGTTTGCGTCTTTGCTGTTTCTCTGTTTTTGATGGTTTTCTGTTTGGCATTGCTGACGTTAACAGTGCTTTCGCTGGTAGACTGTAGAAAGATAGTTGCTTTGATGACTTTGTGTTTCTTAACTTTGATGGACGAAATGCTTGCTGCTTTTAGGTCTTCTTTCCTTGTTTTGAGAGATACTGGGGTGTAGGTTTTTCCTAGAAATCTTGCTTTGTTATTGCCTCCAAAGGATGCCCCAGGACTTTTTGGCTTTAGTCTTGGGGTTTTCCTTTTGTTTATCCGCCCGTCGAGATGTTTTGACCCGTGCCCGAGATGTTTTTGAGTAATCCGCTCTTCTTTTCTTTTGTAGGATCTTAGTTGACCTCATGTCTTCCTGAAATAACGTCGTAGCGACGCCTTCTCATGTCCTGCGGGTATGGCCGATTGGGTGGATTCCATGGTCCTCATGTGTGTCTCGCTGGTTGATTCTGAGTTTTGTTCTCAGCTTAGGCAGTTTCACAGTGTCTGTAGTAACTCTGGTGATGAGAAGAATTATGAGCTTATTCCTCCTTCCTCTGACGAGAGAGTCTATTTCTCGACTCGAGTTGTTGACGATCGCCCTTTCTTTTATGCTTACGATTTTTTCTTTGGTCAACTCGGAGTTACTCTTCCCTTTACTCCATTTGAAATCGACCTGTTATGGTCTTGTAATGTTGCCGCTTCTCAACTTCACCCCAACTCCTGGGGTTTTATTAAAATCTTCCAATTGTTGTGTAATAGTTTTGGTATTCCTGCTTCCCAATCTCTCTTTTTCTATTTGTTTGTCTTGACTAAGCCTGGTGTGGTGAAAAAGAAGTCAGCTTGGGTCTCCTTCCGTTCTACCCAAGGAAAGAAAGTTTTTTCCATGTTTGGCGAATCGTTTCGGGATTTTAAAAACTATTTCTTCAAGGTCCGAGTTGTTGAAGGATCTTGGCCCTTTTTCTTGGATGAAAATGATGAGCCCGCCTTTCCCCTAGAGTGGCAGAAGGATGTTAGGGTCTCTAGGTACTCTTGGGACATGTTGGATGAGGCTGAGCGAGCCTTTGTGACTGTTTTAGAGGAGCGTTGGGGTCAGCCTCCCCATCTTGACACAAAGAAATTTCTAACCAACCCTTCTCTTCTTCAATCTGAACTGGGTATCTTGTGTTTCCTTTGCTGTTTGTCTTATGATGCTTGTAGCTGTATTTTCGACTTGTTTGATTTGTAGCTTGACTTCTATTTTATTTGCAGAGGCAATGAAGAATAATGAGTCTATGAAAGCTTTTAAAAGGGCACAGAAGGCGATTGCTGCCAGGAATGTTGCGGCCAGGGCTGCTGGGGAGGGGTCTTCTTAGCCTCGTGAGAAGGCGGCCGTGCCGAACTCTCCCGGGGTGAAGAAGACAATCCCGATACCTCGGGTCCGTTTGGTGGATCCCCCTTCTTCTTCTGCTGTTCCACCCATTGTTCCTCCAAGTAAAAAGCAAAAGACTTCTGAGCCCTTTGATCTCAATGCTCCTAATTTCAACGCTATTGAATTTATAGATCAACAGATTGGGCCATATGGTACCATTCCCATGGATGATGTGTCCATTCTCCATTATTTGGAGTTTATGGCTCAGAATCACGTGAGGATGGCCTATATGGCGGCTGCGATTCATCGAACTGCCCAGAACCTTCCTCTTCATGCTACTAAGGCATTTATGGAGGAGGCGAAACGGGAGTTCGACCAGATGAAGGGGTTGAAGGAGGAGCTCGAGGTGAAGGTGGCCAAGTTGGAGAAGGACCTCGAGAATGAGAAGGCGAGCTCTGAGTCGCTGGCCGCTTCCTTGAGGTTGGCTGAGGATGCAGCCATGATGCACAAGGAAAGCTATGTGACATCCTATAAGGAGGGGAGGCGCTTGAGGGAAGAGCTGGACAACGCCCGGGAGGATTATGCCGACCTCCAGGGTCATCTTGTTGGTAGCGTAACTGCTGCTTACGAGAACTTGAAAGAACAAGTCCGGATCCTTGCTCCTGAGGCCGATCTCACCCTTTTCAGTTTGGATAATGTTGTCCGAGATGGCAAAATTGTCCCTGATGATGAGGGTGATGATGATGAAGTTGTTCCTCCCCTCGTGTCTTCCACCAAGGCGCCGACTTCTTCCGCTCCTCCTGTTGTGCCTGACTTGGATTGCCAGATCCTGAATCAGGAGGATGGGACTGTTGATGCGGTGCCGATTCAAGCTCGGCCTCCTTCCCCTGGTCTTGATGCCACGAAGAAAGCTCCTGATGGTGCCGAGAAAACTTCTGATGCCTGTTGATTTGTAGTTGGCCCGGCTTGTGGGCGTTTTGTGGGAACTTTTTATAACTTTTTGTGTAGATGGCCCGATTTTTTGGCCTTTTGATCTCTTTATTTAGATGTTGACTCTTCTTAGTTGCTTTCCTAGCAACTTTTATTACTTTTAGAAACAGACAAGTAGCTTGCTATCCTTTGGGTAGTAAGTGTTGGTGATCCTTCGAGGCCTTTATAATTTTATATAAAACCTGCTGATGTTGAACTCTCCCAATTTGAACTTCTTGAGTTTTTGACTATTTGTAGTCGTAGGGGTCCAATTTGGTTTTCTTGCTTTGCGTGTGTTTTTTAGTGCCTTGTGACCGACTTCTTTGCATTGGTCCCCTGATAGACTCCTTTTTGTAATCCTCTTTCTTGGACCTTCGTGAGGTCTCTTTCAGGGATTGCTAGATTTTTGTAGTGGATTGACTTCGTTGGGTCGATTTCTTCTAAGTTATTTCGTAATCCTCTTTCTTGGACCTTTGTTAGGTCTCTTTCAGGGATTACTTTTATAACTTGTTTTTGTAGGAGGTCGACTTCGTTAGGTCGATCTCTTCTAAGTTATTTTGTAATCCTCTTTCTTGGACCTTTTTTAGGTCTCTTTCAGGGATTACTTTTATAACTTGTTTTTGTAGGAGGTCGAATTCGTTAGGTCGATCTCTTCTAAGTTATTTTGTAATCCTCTTTCTTGGACCTTTGTTAGGTCTCTTTCAGGGATTACTTTTATAACTTGTTTTTGTAGGAGGTCGACTTCGTTAGGTCGATCTCTTCTAAGTTATAGCAATTCCTCTTTAATAGGGTTGATCAGACCTCTTTCCAGGGATTCGCTGATAACTTGGGTTGACTTGGTCCGACTTTTTGATGTCGGCCAGTCTTTTTAAGTTATTTATATTAGCTATCCGTAAGACCTCGTCAGGTTCTTTTTAGATTGCTTTCGATAACTTCTTACATTATTCTGTGTTCATTTTTTCCGATTTGTAGAAAGTGGTTGGCATATCGAGCTCGTCCTTTGGGTGAATTGCGCTTTCACCTTTATTGGACGATTTGTCTTTATCGTGGTCGTGCAGTGAAATTGTTTTTCACTTTTTGCCGACCTATAGCTTTATAATCGGACGATGAATGCTTCAGAATAATGCGTCTTGAAATCTTTGTAGAATACCTAGGTAATATTTTATTCAAAGAAAAATGCAAATATATACAAGTGGGATTTTTCTCATCCTCTTAAGTTGGGTCTAGGTCTCGACCTGGTGCCTCATTAAAAAACCTTTTCAGGAAAAAGAGCGAATCCACTGGTGAGATCCTTTACCCTTTCTAACTGTAGTACCTTCTTAGGTTGAAGGCATGCCATGACCTTAGAAGCTCCCGTCCGTCAAGTTCGGATATTCTGTAGTAGCCCTTCCCGAGTACTTCTGTGACCCGGTATGGTCCTTTTTCAATTGGCTATTAGTTTTCCTTCTCCGGGTCGAGTTGTTCCTATGTCGTTTCGGATTAAGATGAGATCGTTCTCAGCGAAACTCCTTGGTACTACCCTTTGGTTATATCTGGATGCCATTCGACATTTCAGCGCTTCTTCCCTGATCCGAGCTCTTTCCTGGATTTCAGGTAGTAGGTCGAGTTCTTCCCTCTGAAGTTGGGGGTTTGCTCCCTCGTTATAATGGACTGCCCTGTGCGATCCTTCCTCAATTTCTACTGGAATCATTGCCTCCGTTCCGTATGTTAACCAAAATGGGGATTCCTTTGTGGTAGAATGTGGTGTCGTTCGATAGGCCCATAGGACTTGTGGAAGCTCCTCTGCCCAAGCTCCCTTTGCATCTTGTAGTCATCGTTTTAACCCTGCTAATATGACTTTATTGGCGGCTTCAGCCTGTCCGTTGGCTTGAGGGTGTTCGACAGAGGTAAACTGGTGCTTTATATTCAAGTCGGATACTAGTTTCCTGAAGCCGGCATCTATGAATTGGGTGCCATTGTCTGTGGTTATTGAATATGGGACCCCAAATCTTGTGACAATATTTCTGTATAAAAACTTCCGGCTTCTTTGGGCAGTGGCGTTGGCTAAGAGTTCTGCCTCGATCCACTTTGTGAAGTAATCTACCCCTACTATGAGGAATTTAACTTGCCCCGATCCCTGGGGAAAGGGGCCGAGAAGGTCGAGTCCCCACTTCGCAAAAGGCCAAGGTGCGGTTACACTGATGAGTTCTTCTGGTGGGGCAATGTGGAAGTTGGCATGCTTCTGACATGGTGGACATGTCTTTACGAACTCTGTAGATTCTTTCTGTAGAGTTGGCCAGTAAAATCCTGCCCGGAGTATCTTTTTGGCAAGAGCCCTCGCTCCGAGATGACTGTCGCAGATTCCGCTGTGTACCTCTTCTAGCACTTCCCTGGTGTGGGAGGTCGGTACGCACTTTAGTAATGGCACCGATATCCCTCTTTTGTACAAGGTGTTGTTTATAATGGTGTAGTATTGTGCTTCCCTTTTTAGCTTCTTTGCTTCCTTTTCTTCTGCGGGGAGTGTTCCTGACTTGAGGTAGTTGATTATGGGGATCATCCAGTCTTGGTCCTGGCCTGTTATGTTTAGGACTTTTTCTGTTTCCGAGATTGATGGGTTCTGTAGCATTTCCTGGATGAGGCTTCTATTATTGCCTCCTGGTTTGGTGCTAGCCAGCTTTGAGAGTGCGTCAGCTCGAGCATTTTGCTCACGGGGTATGTGGCAGGTCTTGTATTCCCCGAATTGTTCGAGCTGTTGCTTGGTTTTATCCAGGTATCTTTTCATGATGGGATCTTTGGCTTGGTAGCTCCCTGCTATCTGTGATGTGACCACTTACGAATCACTATAGATGTTGAGTTTTCGCGCTCCCACTTCTTCAGCCAGTTTCAAGCCAGCTAGCAACGCTTCGTATTCCGCCTGGTTATTTGAAGCCGGGAATCCAAACTTGAGGGAAAGCTCAACTTGGGCTCCCTGATTGCTTTCTATTATCAACCCTGCGCCACTTCCTGTTTTGTTTGAAGATCCATCCACATACAAATTCCACTCTATGGGGGCCTCTAGGGCATCTGTGAACTCGGCGATAAAATCGGCTAGGTATTGTGATTTGATGGCGGTCCGAGCTTCATATTGGAGGTCGAATTCTGACAGCTCGACTGCCCATTGTAGAATTCTACCAACTAAATCCATTTTCTGTAGTATTCCTTTTAAGGGCTGATTAGTTCGAACTTTGATGGTGTGGGCCTGGAAGTAGGGACGGAGTCGCCTGAGATGTTAAGACGAGAGTGTAGGCAAATTTTTCTATTTTCTGATAGTTCAGCTCGAATCCCTGTAGTGCTTTGCTAATGAAGTAGATGGGTTGTTGCCCGTTTTCGCTTTCTCGGATCAATGCTGATGCTACTGCCTTTTCTCCTACTGCAAGATATAGTATGAGTGGTTCTCCTTTTTGAGGTTGGGATAGGATAGGTGGCTGTCCTAAGAACTTCTTAAAGTCTTGGAATGCTTGTTCGCATTCTGTCGTCCATTCGAACTGTTTTCTTTTTCTTAAAGTTGCATAGAAGGGGAGAGATCTTATTGCAACTCCTGCTAAGAATCAGGATAAGGCGGCCAACCTCCCGTTGAGTTGCTGTACTTCTTTCACGCAGGTTGGGCTTTTCATGTTCAATATGGCCTGGCATTTATCTGGGTTTGCTTCAATTCCCCGTTGTGTGAGCATGAAGCCTAAGAATTTTCCTGCTTCTACCACGAAGGTGCATTTAGCTGGATTGAGTCGCATACCATGTTTCCTGATGGTGTCGAACACTTGGGCTAGGTCGGTCAACAGTGTCTGTTCGCTTTTCGTTTTAATTAGCATGTCGTCCACATAAACTTCCATGATTTTCCCGATGTGCTCCGAGAAGACTTTATTCATCAATCTTTGATAAGTGGCTCCTGCGTTCTTAAGGCCGAAAGGCATTACAATGTAGCAGTAGTTTGTCTTTGGCGTTAAGAACGAAGTCTTTTCCTGGTCCGGTGGGTACATGGGGATTTGGTTGTATCCCGAATACGCATCCATAAACGAGAGATATTTATACCCAGAGGAAGCGTCTACCAGGGCGTCGATACTCGGGAGTGGGTATGGATCTTTTGGGCAAGCTTTGTTGAGATCTGTATAATCGGTGCACATTCGCCCCTTCCCGTTTGATTTCTTCACCAAGACAACGTTGGCTAGCCATAGTGGGTATTTGACTTCTCTTATAAATCCAGCTTCCAATAGTGCCTGCACTTGCTCTTCCACAGCCTGGGATCGCTCTGGCCCGAGCTTTCGTCGTCTCTGTTGTACTGGTCGAGATCCTGGATAGACTGCTAACTTGTGACACATTAGCTTAGGGTCTATACCTGGCATGTCTGCGGCTTTCCATGCAAACAGGTCGGCATTATCTCGCAAAAATTGTATTAGCAGTTCTTTTAGATCTCCTTTGAGGATTGTGCCGATATTAGTTGTTTTTTCCGAGGTGTCTCCGATCTGAATTTTTTCTATCTCGCCCTCTGGTTGGGGACGGAACTCCTTTCGTCGTTGAACTCCGCCCAGTTCAATTGTGTGGAACTCTTATCCTTTGCCTCTGAGGTTGAGGCTCTCGTTGTAACAGCGACGCGCCATCCTCTGGTTTGCTTTTATTGTAGCTATTCCTTTTGGAGTTGGGAATTTCATGCACAGGTGTGGGGTCGAGATTATTGCACCGAGTTGGTTGAGCGTGGTCCGACCTATGAGAGCGTTGTATGCTGAGCTTACGTTGATTACGATGTAGTCTATTTTGAGAGTTCTTGATTGGTCTCCTTTTCCAAAGGTTGTATGCAGTGGTATGTATCCTAGTGGTCGAACCGGAGTGTCTCCTAACCCGAACAAACTGTTTGGATATGCTTTAAGTTCTTTTTCTTCTAGGCTGAGCTTATCGAAGGCTGTTTTGAATAAGATGTTGGCAGAACTCCCTTGGTCTATTAATGTCTGGTGTAGGTTGGCGTTTGCCAAGATGATGGTGATAACCATGGGATCGTCGTGTCCGGTAATGATACCGGTTGCATCCTCTTTAGTAAATGTTATTGCTGGGATGCTGAGCGCTTCTTCCTCTCCTTCGACATGGTATATTTCTTTGAGGTATCTCTTACGAGAGGATTTGGAGATTCCTCCTGCTACGAAACCGCCATGTATCATATGGACGTGTCTTTCTGGCGTCCGAGGTGATCGTTCTGTTCGTTCGGTATCATCATCCCTTCGTCTCTTTCTTTGCTCGTCATCTCGGGTGGCCATGAATCGATCTAGTTTTCCTTCCCTCACCAATTTTTCTATGATGTTTTTTAAATCGAAGCATTCGTTAGTGGAGTGTCCTCAGACCCGATGATATTCACAATACTCTTTTCGGTTTCCTCCTCCCTTTTTGCCTTTAAGTGGCCGTGCTGGGGGAATTTTTTCCGTGTGGCCGACTTCTTTATATATTTCGACCAGTGATGCCCTAAGAGGAGTGTAGTTATGGTACTTCTTAATTTTTTCTCCTTGTCTGTCGTCTTTTCTTTTGGATTCTTTGTCTCTGTCACGGTAGGAAGCTCCCGATTTTGAGGACTCTCCTAGACGAGCGTTTTCTTCCATATTGATATATTTTTCTGCTCTCTCCTGAACTTCGTTGAGGGTAGTCGGGTACTTTTTTGATATAGATTGGCTGAAAGTTCCCTCTCGTAGGCCGTTGATGAGTCCCATGATTGCGGCTTCCGTGGGTAAACTTTGTATGTCCATGCATATTTTGTTGAATCTTTCCATATAGTTGCGAAGGCTCTCCCGATCTCCTTGTTTGATTCCTAATAAACTAGGGGCGTGCTTAGCTTTATCTTTTTGAATGGAGAATTTGGCTAAGAATTTCTTAGCTAAGTCGTCGAAACTTGAGATAGATTTTGGTGGTAAGTTGTCGAACCACCGCATAGCTGTCTTTGTCAGAGTTGTTGGGAAGGCTTTACAGCGAACGGCGTCTGGGGCGTCGGTAAGATACATTCTGCTTCTGAAGTTACTGAGATGGTGGTTGGGATCCGTGGTGCCGTTATACAGAGCCATATCCGGGAGCTTGAAGTCTTTTGGAATTTTGGGTTTCATGATTTCCCTAGTGAAGGGGTATTGTTCTTTGTGTGAATTTTCCTCGAGATTAGCGCGAGGGGCTTTTGATTTGAGATCGGCTTCCAATTGCTGCAGTTTTTCTTCCAACTCCCGACGTCGTCGTATCTCTTTTTGTAGATCTCTTTCGATTTCTTTTTGTTGGTGGGTTTCTTTTTCCAGTTGTTTTAGGCGATCTAGGAGTGCTTCTATGGCCCCTGAATTTGGTGAGTCTTTGTCTTGGTTGGTCTTTGGAGCGTCTTGTAGCGTGACGTTCGCGTTTTTGTGCGGTGTTTGATCCTCCAGACCTGAATCGTGATTGTTGTCATGGTTGTCCGCCATGGTGATGGGATGACTTCCAGGTTCCCCGGCAACGGCGCCAATGTTCCGAGGGTTACCTGAATTTGTAGGTCGATCTCGGTCGAGATCTTATGTGCTAGTCGGAACCTGAGGTGTCCGGTTCGTGAATGGCGACCGGAGCTGGTACGTCCGACTTGTTGGACTGGTTGTGCTATTGATCCTTTATCACCGAAGGGTGGGGGGTACCTGCAAGAGACTTCGATGCTTAAGTTAGCATGGGTATTAAACAGGTTTTATGTAGAATCAGAGTATGAGTTATACCTGGGTGCTCCAGTGTATTTATAGTAGTTGCAGAGTGACCTTTCTAGATAAGATAAGTTAGTTATCTTATCTTATCTTTATCTTTGAGTTGAGGTCAGCTTATCTTCAAGGGAACCGCCCTTATCTCTTATAGGCTTGGACGGCCTTTGGACTTGGGTCGTGTTCCTCTACTTGGGCCCTTTTATGGGCTTTCCTGTCAACTTGGCCGAGTTCTTTAAGAAGAAGTCGGTCCGCTTGACCTGAAGAGGTCGGTCGCTTTGTCGTCGATCATCCCAGGTCGGATAGCTCGACCAAGGGTATGAACAGAAACGTCATAGGATTTGTGGTAGCAGTGCTCGGGAGAGGGATTATGAGCTTGTAGCTCATGACTCTGATGAGAGGGCTTGTTTTCCTACTTTCGTCGAGGGGGAACGTCCCTTCTTCTACGCCTAAGAATATTTCTTCAGCCAGTTGGACGTTACTTTTCCTTTTACTGCTTTCGAGACCGACTTGTTGTGGTCATGTAATATTGCTCCATCCCAGCTTCATCCGAATTCCTGGGGTTTAATCAAAATATTTCAACTGCTTTGCCAAGAGTTAGGCGTAACACCTTCTGAAACTCTTTTCCTCTATCTTTTTGTCTCGGCCAAGCCCGGAGGTTCTTCCAAAAAGAAAGCTTCCTGGGTTTCTTTCAGATCGACCCAGGGGCATAAAGTTTTTGCTATGTATGATGAGTCCTTTAAAGATTTTAAGAATTATTTCTTCCGAGTCCGTGCTGTTGAGGGGGTCCACCCCTTTTTTCTTGATGAGAATGACGAGCCTGCTTTTTCTCTAGAGTGGCAAAAGAATGTGAGAGTGCCACGTTATACATGGGAGATGCTTAATGAGGTTGAGCGGGCTTTTGTAGTTGTTCTTGAAGATTTGTGGGGGGAACCACCCCATCTGGATAAAAAAAGATTCTTGAGTGATCCATCTTTGGTTCGAACTGCTTTGGGTACTGTCTGACTTATTTTTATACTTATTTCTGAGCTTTTCTTCTCCTATGTTGTAACTCGTCATTTATGGTTGATTCTGTATTCTTAGAGATGTCGAAAAACAATGATTCCATGAAGGCCTACAAGAAGGCGAAGAAGGCTGCTGCTGCTCAAAACATCTCGGCCAAGGCGGCCGGAGAGGGATCTTCTCAAGTTCCTGTGAAGCCGCCCATGCCAAGTTCTCCTGGGCCAAGGAAGGTGATCCCCACTCCTCGAGTTCGCCTGACTAATCCTCCACAAACTTCTGCCATTGCTTTTGGTGCTCCTCTCAACAAGAAACAGAAAACAATTGAGGCCTTTAACCTTGACGTCCCTGATTTTAATGCAATCGAATTCATAGATCAGCAAATCGGTCCCTACGGTACCCTCCCCATGGATGATGTGTCAATCCTTCGCCATCTGGATTTTATGACCCAAAATAGTGTTAAAATGGCATATATGGGGGCTGCCCTGTACCGAACTGCTCAGAATCTTCATCTCCATGCTATCAAGGAGTTTATGGAGGAGGCTAAACAGGAGTTCGACCGAATGAAGGGCCTGAAGGAAGAGCTTGAGGTAAAGGTAGCCAAGTTGGAGAAGGATCTGGAGAACGGAAAGGCGAGTTCCCTTGCTCTGGCAGCTTCTATGTGGTTGGCCGAGGACACGGCATTGAGGCATAAGGACAGTTATGTGACATCTTATCGGGAGGTGGTGCGCCTGAGGGAGGAGTTGGAGAATGCGCGAGCTGATTACTCCGAGCTCCAAGGTCATCTTGTTGGTAGCGTAACTGTTGCCTATGAGAGCTTGAGGGAGCAGGTTCGGATTATTGCTCTCGAGGCCGACCTTACCCTTTTCAGCCTGGATAATGTTGTGAGGGATGGTAAGATTGTCCCTGATGACCAGGATGATGATGATGTTGAACCTCCCCCTGTGTCTTCTGCCAAAGTGTCAGCCTCTTCAGTTCCTCCAGTTATGTCTGACCCGGATTGCCAGATTCTGAACCGGGATGATGAAACCGTGGATGCTGTCCCCATTCAGACTCGGCCTCCTTCTCCCCGTACTGATGCTGCCGGGAAAGCTCCCGATCTTTGCTGATTTCTCTTTGGATATTTGTGTAGTTGGCCCGGCTTCTGGGCTTTGAAACTCTTTATTTGTAGTTTGAATATTTTGCTAACTGTTGATATTCCTTTTGGTTGCTTGTTTAGCAACTTCTATCTTGAAAAAACAACAAGTAGCTTTATACTTTTGATCCTGACCCCGAAGCTTTATAATATTGTATTTCATATCATGCTTGTTTGTCTTAGCATTTTTTGAAAATGTCGGAACCTTCGGCCTCTTTGAATTGGGCTGGATCCTTTGTGGTTGTGAAGGGGTGGTTCCAACTTGTTTCTTGGTTTTCTTGCTTCTTGCTTGTATCTCTATCGATCCATAGCCGATTTCTTTGCGTTGGTCCTCTTTCCAGTTACTTTTGCAGTCCTCTGTCTTGGACCTTTGTTAGGTCTTTTTCAGAGACTACTTTATAACTCTTTTTGTAGGAGGTCGACTTCTTTATGTCGTCCTTTTCCAAGTTATTTTTGTAACACTCTTTTTGGACCTTTGTCAGGTCTCTTTCAGGGATTACTTTTATAACTTGTTTGTAGGGGACCGACTTCGTTAGGTCGATCTCTTCTAAGTTATTTTTGTAATCCTCTTTCTTGGAACTTTGTCAGGTCTCTTTCAGGGATTACTTTTATAACTTGTTTGTAGGGGACCGACTTCGTTAGGTCGATCTCTTCTAAGTTATTTTTGTAATCCTCTTTATTGGACCTTTGTCAGGTCTCTTTCAGGGATTACTTTTATAACTTGTTTGTAGGGGACCAACTTCGTTAGGTCGGTCTCTTCTAAGTTATTTTTGTAATCCTCTTTCTTGGACCTTTGTTAGGTCTCTTTCAGGGATTACTTTTATAACTTGTTTGTAGGGGACCGACTTCATTAGGTCGATCTCTTCTAAGTTATTTTTGTAATCCTCTTTCTTGGACCTTTGTCAGGTCTCTTTCAGGGATTACTTTTATAACTTGTTTGTAGAGGACCGACTTCGTTAGGTCGATCTCTTCTAAGTTATTTTTGTAATCCTCTTTCTTGGACCTTTGTCAGGTCTCTTTCAGGGATTACTTTTATAACTTATTTGTAGGAGACCGACTTCGTTAGGTCGATCTCTTCTAAGTTATAGCAATTCCTCTTTTATAGGGTTGGCCAGACCTCTTTCCAGGAATTTGCTGATAACTTGGGTTGACTTGGTCCGACTTCTTAATGTCGGCCAGTCTTTAAGTTATTATTTAGCAATCCATAAGACCTCGTCAGGTTCTTTTTCGGATCACTTTCGATAACTTCTTACATTATTCTGTGTTCATCTTTGTCGATTTGTAGAAGGTGGTTTCTGTCTTTGTTTGGTCGACCTTTAGATGAATCGCGTTTTCATCTTTATTGGTCTTCCATCGTGATCGTACGGTGAATCTGTTTTTCACTTTCTGCTGATCTGTTGCTTTATAATCGGGCGATGAATGCTTCAGATTAATGCATCTTGAGAATTTGTAGAATATCTAAAATATATTTTATTCAAAAGGAAATGCAAATATATACATGTGGGAGTTTTTCATCCCTTTCAGTCGAATAATTTCTGGATCTCAACTTGGTGCCTCATTAAAAAACCTTTTCAGGAAAAAGAGTGCACCCTATGACGAGATCTTCTAGCTATAGTACCTTCTTAGGTTGCATGCGTGCCATGATCTGGGAAGCTCTCGTCCATCGAATTTGGACAGTCTGTAGTAGCCCTTTCCAAGTACTTCTGTAACTCGGTAGGGTCCTTTCCAGTTTGCTGCCAGCTTTCCTTCTCCAGGTCGAGTTGTTCTAATATCATTTCGGATTAGGATGAGATCATTCTCAGCAAAACTTCTTGGCACTACCCTTTGATTATATCTTGAAGCCATTCGGCGTTTTAGCGCTTCTTCCCTAATCCGAGCTCTTTCTTGGACTTCTGGAAGTAAGTCGAGCTCTTCTCTTTGAAGTTGAGAGTTGGCTTGTTCATTGTAGTGGACCACTCTAGGGGAACCTTCCTCGACCTCTACTGGGATCATTGCCTCCACTCCGTACGCTAATCGAAATGGTAATTCGTTTGTAGTAGAATGTGGTGTTTTTCGATATACCCAAAGGACTTGTGGGAGTTCTTCGGCCCAAGCTCCCTTTGCTTCTTACAGTCTCCGCTTCAGTCCAGCCAATATGACTTTGTTGGCAACTTTGGCCTGTCCATTGGCTTGAGGATGTTCGACGGAGGTGAACTGGTGTTTTATGTTCAAGTCGGCAGCTAGTTTTCTGAAACCTGCATCTGTGAATTGAGTGCCATTGTCTGTGGTGATGGAGTGCGGGACTCCAAACCTTGTGACAATATTTCTATATAAGAATTTCCGGCTTCTTTGAGCAGTGGCGTTGGCTAGAGGCTCTGCCTCGATCCACTTTATAAAATAGTCTATCCCAACTATGAGGAATTTGACTTGTCCCGATCCCTGAGGAAAGGGTCCGAGAAGGTCGAGTCCCCATTTTGCGAATGGCCAACGTGAAGTTACGCTGATGAGTTCTTCTGGCGGGGCAATGTGGAAGTTGGCATGTTTTTGCATGGGGGACATGTCTTTACAATCTCTGTAGCTTCTTTTGTAGAGTGCAGTAAATCCGCCGGGTTTTTTTGATTGTCCGATGATTACTGCATGTTACTTCTCTCTTCCTTGTTTAGAGTCGGCACACTTTTCCTTTTGAATCCTTCTTATTTTTGTTTTTTGTAATACTGACCTCCCTTTAACTCTTTCTTTTCATCTGTATGTTTTTTGTGTTAATATGGGGTCATCCATCCTTCCTGACTTTTATGCTAGAATTTTTCTTCAGATTGACTTCTGTAGCATTTCCTGATGAGGCTTCGTATTGTTGTCCCCTGGTTTGGTGCTAGCTAGTTTCGAGAGTGCGTTAGCTCGGGCATTTTGTTCGCGGGGTATGTGATAGATCTTATATTCCCCGAGTTGTCCGAGCTGTTCCTTGGTTTTATCCAAATACTTTTTCATGGTGGGATCTTTGGCTTGGTAGCTCCCTGTTATTTGTGAGGTGATTACTTGTGAATTACTGAAGATGTTGAGTTTTTGAGCTCCAACCTCCTTAGCCAGCTTCAAACCAGCTAGTAACGCCTCATATTCTGCCTGGTTGTTTGAGGCCGGGACCCCAAATTTGAGGGAAAGCTCAACTTGGGTTCCTTGGTTGCTTTCTGTTATCACACCTGCGCCACTTCCGGTCTTATTCGAGGAACCGTCCACGTAGAGATTCCATTATGTGGGAGTTTCTAGGGTATCTGTGAATTCTGTAATGAAGTCGGCCAAGTACTGTGATTTGATGGCTGCCCGAGCTTCATATTGGAGGTCGAACTCAGACAACTCGACTGCCCATTGTAAAATTTGGCTGCTAGATCTGTTTTCTGCAATATCCTTTTATGGCTGGTCGGTTCGAACCTTAATAGTGTGAGCCTGGAAGTACGGGCAAAGTCGTCGGGATGTCAGTATGAGAGTGTAGGGAAACTTTTCTATTTTTTGGTAGTTTAGCTCGGATCCCTGCAGTGCTTTACTAATGAAGTATACAGGTTGTTGCCCTTTGTCGTCCTCCCGAACTAGTGCTGAGGCTACTGCCCAACTTCCTACCGCAAGGTACAATGTGAGTGGTTCTTCCTTTCGTGGTCGAGTTAGAATAAGTGGTTGTCCTAGGAAGTTTTTGAAATCCTGGAAGGCGTGCTCGTATTCCTTTGTCCATTCGAAATTTTTTTCTTTCCTTAAAGTGGCGTAGAAGGGGAGAGATCTTATCGCTGATCCCGCTAAGAATCTGGATAAGGTTGCCAATCTCTCGTTGAGTTGTTGTACCTCTCTAACACAAGTTGGGCTCTTCATGTTTAGTATGGCCTGGCATTTGTCTGGATTTACTTCAATTCCTCTTTGTGTGAGCATGAAACCTAAGAATTTGCCCGCTTCTACTGCAAAGGTGCATTTTGCGGGATTGAGTCGCATGTCGTGCTTCCTTATAGTGTCGAACACTTGAGCCAGGTTGGACAATAATGTCTCTTCACTTTGTGTCTTTATCAACATGTCGTCCACATAGAGTTCCATGATTTTTCCGATGTGATCTGAGAAGACTTTATTCATTAGCCTTTGATAAGTAGCTCCCATATTCTTGAGACCGAAAGGCATCACAATGTAGCAGTAATTTGCTTTTGGCATAAAAAACGAGGTCTTTTCTTGATCTGGTGGATACATGGGGATTTGGTTGTATCTGGAATATGCATCCATAAATGAGAGGTATCTATATCCGGAGGAAGCATCTACTAGAGCGTCGATACTTATGGGTAAGGTCTTTTGGGCTGGCTTTGTAGGTCGGTGTAGTCGGTGCACATTCGCCATTCCCATTTGATTTTTTCACCAAGACGACGTTAGCTAGCCATAGTGAGTACCTGACTTCTCTTATGAATCATGCCTCCAGTAGTGCTTGTACCTGTTCTTCCACAGCTTGGATCGCTCTGGCCCAAGTTTTCTTCGTCTCTGTCGTACCGGCTGAGATCCTGGATAGACCGCCAATTTGTGACACATTAGCTTGGGGTCTATGCTTGGCATGTCTGCAGCTTTTCATGTAAAGAGATCGACATTATCTCACAAGAACTGTACTAGTAATTTCTTTCCATCTCCTTTCAGGATCATGCCAATATTAGTTGTTTTGTTCGAGGTATCTCCGATCTGAACTTTCTCTATTTCACCTTTGTGCTGTGGACGGAGTTCTTCTCGTCTCTGGACTCCACCAAGCTCAATTGTATGGAACTCTTCTCCTTGCCTCTGAGATTTAGACTTTCGTTATAACAGCGGCATGCCATCTTTTGATCTGCTTTTATTGTGACTATCCCCTCTGTAGTTGGGAATTTCATGCATAGATGTGGAGTTGAGACTATTGCGCCGAGTTGATTTAGTGTTGTCTGACCTATTAGGCATTGTAGGCTGAACTCACGTCGACCACAATGTAGTCTATCTTGAGCGTTCTGGATTGTTCCCTTTTCCGAAGGTTGTATGTAGTGACACGTATCCCAGTGGTTGTACTGGGGTATCTCCGTCCGAACAGGCTGTTCGGGTATGCTCTAACTCCTTTTCTTCTAAGCCGAGTTTGTCAAGGTGTTTTGAATAAGATGTGGCAGAACTCCCTTGGTCTATTAATGTGCGGTGGAGATTGGCGTTTGCTAGTATGATGGTGATGACCTGGGATCGTCGTGTCCTGAGATGATACCGGATGCGTCTTCTTTGGTGAACGTGATCGCAGGGATGTCGGGTGCTTCCTCCTTTCCTTCGACATGATATACTTCTTTGAGGTATCTTTTGGGGATGATTTGGAGATTCCACCTCCTGGAATCCTCATGTATCATATGGACATGTCTTTCTGGCGTACGAGGTGATCGCTCAGCTCTCCGCATCTTCATCTCTTTGTCTTTTTCTTTGCTCATCATCTCGGGTGGCCAGAACCGATTTAGTTTCCTTCTCTTACTAATTTTTCTATGATGTTTTTTAAGTCGAAGCATTCGTTGGTGAATGCCTCGGACCCGATGATATTCACAGTATTGTCCGATTTCCTCCTCCTCTTTTGCCTTTGAGTGGTCGAGCTGGGGGTATCTTTTTGTGTTACAGCTTCTTTGTAAATATCCACAAGGGACACCGAAGAGGGTGTAATTATGATACTTTTTGATTTTTTCGGCTGTTCGATCTTCTTCTTCTTGGATTCTTTATCTCGGTAGGTGAAACCAGATTTGAGGCTTTCCAAGTCGAGAATTTTCTTCCATGTTGATGTACTTCTCTGCCCGCTCTTGCACCTCGTCTAGAGATGTGGGGTATTTCTTTGATATAGATTGGCTGAAAGGTCCCTCTCGTAGGCCGTTGATGAGGCCCATGACGGCAGCCTCTATTGGCAAGCTTTGTATGTCTAGGCATGTTTTGTTGAATCTTTCCATGTAGTTGCGAAGACTTTCCCGATCTCCTTGCTTGATACCCAGTAGACTGGAGCGTGCTTAGCCTTGTCTTTTTGGATGGGAATATGGCCAGAAACTTTTTGGCCAGGTCGTCGAAGTTTGAGACGGACTTCGGAGGTAGGTTGTCAAACCATCTAATTGCTGTCTTTGTGAGAGTCTTGGAAAAGCTTTGCAGCGAAGCATCTGAAGCGTCGGTGAGGTACATTCTGCTTCTGAAGTTGCTGAGATGATGGTTGGGATCTGTGGTGCCATCATACAAAGTCATATCCGGAAGTTTGAAGTCTTTAGGGATTTTAGTCTTCATGATTTCCCTAGCGAATGGATCTTGATCCTTGCGAGAGTTTCCTCAGGGTGGTCCGGGTAGCCTTTGCTTTGAGATCGGCTTCAAGTTGTAGGAGTTTATCTTCCAATTTCGACGTCGCCTTACCTCTCTTTGTAGATCCTTGCCAACTTCTTGCTGGTACTGGCTTTCTTTTTCGAGTTGTTTAGGCGATCTTGAAGTGCTTCTATTACTCCCGGATGTGATGAGTTTTTGTCTCCGTTAGATTCTGGAGTATCTTTGGTGTGGCATCCGTATTTTTTGCGGCGTTCTATCCTTTAGATCTGAGTTGTGGTTGTTGTCATGGTCGTCCGCCATGGTGATAGGATGACTTCCAGGTTCCCCGACAACGGCGCCAATGTTCCGAGGGTTACCTGAAACTGTAGGCCGATCTCGGATGAGATCTTCTGTACTGGTCGGAGATGCGTGGTGGCTGGCTGGTGGCGGCCGGAGCTTGTGTCCGACTTGTTGGACTGGCTTCACTTCTGATCCTTGGTCACTGAGGGTGGGGGGTACCTGCAAGAGACTCCGATGCTTAAGTTAGCACGGGTATTAA